>NC_084619.1:31468230-31568230 GCF_033978795.1 Nerophis ophidion
AGATAGATTGCAGTCCTGAGAGAAAGGTTTACTTACTAAGAGCTGGTGTGGCTCTCATGCACCAGATGAGCCATAGAGACATAGCGATGCTTCAGAGCCTCGGCAGGAGTGATTCTTCTCTCCGCTTGAATGCTGAGAAGACGTTTTAAAAAGCTAACAAATTCATTTTGATCTTCACATTCACTGAACACTTCTCTCGTCTCTTTGCACTGCTGGGTTTTCATATACAAACAAAGATGGCTGCTCAGGTTATAAATAAAATAATACTGAATTTGATTCTTCCTCCAAAAACTTACAGTTCTCAGGGTATCCAGAGACTTTAACCTTATCTTCCATGTTTTAGTCTCTGCTCCAGTTGTACTCTCGTATTCCTCTGGAGTCTAGAAGAGAAAAAAACACTGCGTCCGAAATGTGATTGGTCAAAGTAGCAATGCAGTGAAAAAACAAAATACCTTTAACTTCCACTGTTCAAAGTTTAAGTGGGTAAAATACTTCTGGCTGTATTTTCCTGTTAAAAGGAGTGAGTCTGCCGGCTGCCCTCGTATTTGCACGATGGTTCTCATCTTCAGGGACAAACAGTGTTATCATGGATCTATCTTAAAATGGAAATGTTCTGGCTTATTCACCATTTGGTACTCGCAAGTTGTTGCAAAAAGGTGTTGGCTGATGTGCAGGAAAGTGAGAACACAGCCGAGCGCCCACATGTCCACTTCCTCAGAAATTGGGAGGCCAAGAGTCACCTCGGGTGCTCTGTTTGTTGCGTCAAAACACACAAGAAACACATGTTAGAATAATATTGTGCGTCATTTAATGCAACATGAAGTCATATGTATTTCTGAGTTGACATTTTAGACCGGTTAACTATGTTTTGCAATTGTGTGACACTTGAAATAAATATGCCCACGATGATACCTCCGTTTTTGTATACCTACTTTTCCTATGATCATAAGAAAACATCTTCATAACTCAGTCTCTATGAAGAATGGATCATGGTTCTTTTAAAGGTGGGACACTAAATATAAATTCCAGCCTGGGAATCCTTCAGGTATCTATTGTGAGTGTGTGCGTGCGTGCGTGCGTGCGTGCGTGCGTGTGAGTGTGTGTGTGTGTGTGTGTGTGTGTGTGTGTGTGTGTGTGTGTGTGTGTGTGTGTGTGTGTGTGCGTGCATGCGTGCGCGTGTGTGTGTGTGTGTGTGTGTGTGTGTGTGTGTGTGTGTGTGTGTGTGTGGTTTATTTGTTCATAAATTACACACGGAGTGATGAACAACCATCTGTAGCTGTGGTTGCCAGTAATTCACCATAAAAAAAAATACAGTCATAATGTACAGGACAATATGGTACATTGATGTTGAATCCATTAATTTTATAGTTGATTACTTTTTTTGATTGCGGTCAATTACTATTAAAAAACTATGTTGTTAAACTGTTTACAATAAAAAAAAAAACCTCCAGGATTTACAGAAAAGACTGGCAGCTGTGTTTGCCTGGAATTTACCGTAAAACAAATTAGGGACAATATTAGTGTTGCCAATCAACCTATCCACTCATGCATGTCTTTGGAGGTGAGAAGAAGCCGAAGTACCCAGAGAGAACCGACGCAGTCAAGGGGAGAACATGCAAACTCTATACAGAACGACCCCAAGACCGGGAATCGAACACAGGACCTTCTCTCTCTGAGGCATGAGTGCTAACCACTCCGTTATTTTGCTGCCCTATCACCAATACTATTATCTGCAAAATTCCTGTTTCTGAGACATGTGAGCGGTACATGAGGATTTTAACGTGAATGTATTTGTACAACCTTCCAGTGAACAACTCACAACATGGCCTTCCGCAACATGTTCCTTCAAGTAAGCTATTAAAAATTGGCCTTAAATTGTCTGTAACTATTTAATAGATGCTTGCAACTAGCTACAGCATACTTAAACCCACAGTGAAGCACATTAATATAATCCCTCAATGTCGGACACCAAAAGTTAACTAGGCTAATGCTTAAAACACAAACCCCTAAAACAATTAAGGTGTGCTGTAAATTTAAATGTAGAATCTCCAAATCACTGTAAAATTTAAGAGTATTTGTCAGGCTTGGGACATTACAGTATTTGCAAATGCATTGTATAATTTGTCATTACCTTCACAGTAAAGTCATGTTTTTTCTACGTATTATAACCATTGTTATTTAGATGATCTATTGTTTCTTGGTTTGCATGAATCCACTGCATTTACTACAGTAATAAACTAGTTTTAATTTTACGGTGTTTTACTGTCGCTTTTTAACAGTTGCTTGCCGTAGTTTTTAACAGTCATTTTTTTACAGTGTACTTTCTTTGTGTGGAAGCAGGATCTATAAATCACTGTGTTTACTGCATTGTTCTCATGATTGTGTGATGCTTTCAAACACACTCTGTAATTTTGAGTGTTAGACATGGCAGGGGCAAGAGGGGGCAGAGCCCCCTTAAATAAATGTCTTGCCCCCTCAAATCAAAATTTGAGAAAGCACATTTTAATAAACTCACAAAATTTCTACAGTACAAGTTGACAAAATTATCTGCACTAGCGGAAAAATCCGCCGAAAAAGGGACACACACGATATAGTAGTGTCGGCTTCCCTCTCATCCCTCCCTCCGCTGTGCGTGTATTCCACATTCCACAGGCTGCGCAGCAGACACACACCCGCACACACCCGCACACACCCGCACACACCCCTCATCCCTCAGGAAACATCCAATCACTGTCGCAGTATGAAAGTAAAAGAAAAGGAAAAGTTGTCTACATTTATCATATACTTGTTAGGATGGGTGTATTTGTGTAGTCTTATCTGTCATAAACACGTTTATCGTCGCGGACTTTCGGTGCTACGGAGTTCCTTTTTTTTTTTTTTCACAACTTGACGAGAGCAGTGACAGCGAAGGCTCTGAGCAGCAGTGGTTTGGAAGGCAGAGAGCCTCCACTGTCCCTGTAACAAGCTACAAGTCATTTATGATGCTGTTAATGAGGGTAAAAATGAAACATAAGGTATATATCCTGTTTAGCAGTCCTCCTCTGCTGTCCTCTGTTCAGAGCGGAGTCCCTAGCAACGGCCCGTTTTACTTAGCAACGGTCTGGCAATCGACTGCTGGAATTCTTGTTCTGTTGTTTTTCTTGTAATTCTACATAGTCAACCTTTAATGTTTCAATCTACATTTTGCAATAAACAAATTATAAGTTTCATTTGATATGACCAAGACACCTAAAAACAAAAACACTGCCGTTTTCATCAATTTACAAGCAAGTGGGCAACACACATACATTGGAGTGAATGAATTTTGTGCCCAGATGAATGCCCATGTTCTGTTTTATAAATTAGTTTGAGATTCTTTTTTATCATTATTCATCAGACTACCTTTCAGTTTTGTAAATATTGACTGTAGTGTGTGAAGTCCTACTTTGGGTCAAAATTTATTTGAGAGTTAGGCCATCCAGTTAGGATAAATGTTATGTTGTTGGCTGATAAAATCTGGATGAAGGATGTTTTATTTTATTTTATTCATTTATTTGTATTTTTCTTTTTCAGTTTCCCCCCCTGAGGGATTGCCACCTTATTGTGGTCAGGGGGTTTGCGTGCCTCAGTGACCGTAAGAGCTATAACAGCAGGAGCTTAGTCGTCAGGTGGGACACCCAAGTTGGACAGGTCTGAAGGTAGAGGCCTGACAAAGTGCAATCCACTACTCCAGGTTGGGGTTGAACACATAGCTAAAGACCCATTTCAATGAAGAAAGCATCGTTACTATAAGCACAGAAAAAAAAGTGCTGGAGCATGATGTGTACACATGATGCCCCCTTCACATTTCTGACTGCCGCCTCATAAAAGCATGCCTAGAACCGCCCCTGGTGTTAGACCTTGTTCAAAATGCAGGTCAATTCAGATTTTTTTGCTCATATGCGACTCGTATCAGATTTTTTCATGTCAGTGTGAACAGTGCAATTCCGAAAGGCCTCTTTCGTGTGTGGAAATAAATCGGATAAATATGCGATGCATCTTCAATGTGAACACTCCAATACTCTATTGATTGATTGAGACTTTTATTAGTAGATTGCACAGTACAGTACATATTCAGTTCAACTGACCACTAAATGGTAACACCGGGGGAGGGGTGATTATTATTATTATTTTTTTCAATGTCAACGGCAGTATGGAAGTAGTTTGACATATACTTCGGTATCAGGGAGGTGTAGCAAATTTTATAGACTAGGCTCAGTGCAAGTTGTTTTACTCTGTCCTCCACCCTGAGCCAGCCCATTTTGGAGAAGTGGGTAGGAGTTAGGTGTGATCTGGGGTGGATCTCATGTCGTATTCTTCCCGCCAGAGAAGAAGCAAGAAGCAGTAAGCGTCATAAATATTCGCTAAAATAGACGGTTGCAAAAGAAATAGTTAAAAACCGAGCAGAAAACAAGTGAACATAAACTTTTAGTAACTTAGTTGAAAGTTCCACTACTCCCGTTTCCGACTGCTCGCCCACTAGCAGACATCGAAGCAAAATGTTCTGTAAAACTGCCAGAGCCAAAATACTTGTCCTCTTCCTTCCTAATTTTATATGCGCAATAATTATGTTAATAAAATGTCACAAAATTGCACAAAATCCTTGAAATTGCCACTGATGCGACACTACCGAGACCGACATGTTTACTTCTGTAAACACTGCAGTGCGTGCGACGTCATGACGTTATGTCCGCATGCGGTCAGATTGCATTTTTATTAAAGAATCACATTTTTTGGTAAATTGAACAACCTCTAAAAAAATAGGATTCAACAAAAAACTCCAAAATGTACATTCGACCCTGCAGTGTGAATGTAGCCTGAGGC
This sequence comes from Nerophis ophidion, assembly GCF_033978795.1. Lineage (NCBI taxonomy): Eukaryota > Metazoa > Chordata > Actinopteri > Syngnathiformes > Syngnathidae > Nerophis > Nerophis ophidion. The sequence goes on from NC_084619.1 coordinate 31,473,073, forward strand.
AGACTGACTTTCACACATAAAGGTGGTGGATGGTGGGCAAAATTCCAAAAAATAAAAATGACCCACCGTGGGGCCAAATAAATTTGCAATTATCAGCACTTTTACAAAAACAACACTCACATAAACAAACAAACACTGAAGTTACGTTTCGCAATCTTGTACTTTCAGTCATCACAGTCGTTCTAACAGTGCACACACAACAGTACCAATGTGCAATTTAATAGGAACACAAATTACAACACATTGTACTCCGGCTTCCTATCACCTCCAAAGACATGCACCTGAGGATAGGTTGATTGGCAACACTAAATTAGCCCTGGTGTGTGACTGTGAGTGTGAATGTTGTCTGTCTATCTGTGTTGGCCCTGTCATGAGGTGGCAACTTGTCCAGGGTGTACCCCGCCTTCCGCCCGATTGAAGCTGAGATAGGCTCCAGCACCCCCCGCGACCCCGAAGGGAAATAGTGGTAGAAAATGGATGAATGGATAAATAGTTTTTTGAATAAAACATATTTTGAAGCTATTCCGATGTCATTTAAAATGTATATACAGTACAATAAAATGTTTTGGTCCCAGTATAGACCCCTGAGGAACAACTTACAGGCGTACACTATAACTAACAATGATGATGTGTGTTCTCTCAGCTTCACTAATTGTTTTCTGTTTGTCAAGCAAATTTCCAGTAAGGTCAAAACTACCCTGTTAATCCTCTTCTAATTAGTTCATCTAAATATTATGTTCACATTATTATATCAAAAGCATGAGAACATACTAATATCCTTGTTTGATCTACACATTTAATATTTCACAGTTGAAAAAGTTGAAAACATGTGTCAAAGAGTTTTGATATGAACATTCCAAACAAATCAACTTTCACACTGATTGTTTGACAAAGTTTTAAAAAAACTGAGTTGATTTGCACCAACTAAATAATATGAAATATAGAACTTTCATTTTACAAACGTAGAATATGCGCATCAGGTATTAAAATATCATTGAGAAAAAAACATGCTGGTTGAATTTATTCAGGTAGTCATCAGCTCATTAAAGAAGTGGGACAACGTGCACCAAGTTCCAAACACAACAGGGCCTGTATAGTATACACTAGACATGGTGTTCATTCACATGACCTTTGAACTTTGCCACATACAATAAACTTAATGCCCCATGACAGATTTTGGCTTCATCAGAAGATGTTGTATTTATTATTCATCCCTATTATGTTGCCTTCACCTGTATGTTTGTTGTGTTCAATATTTGAAATTAAACACATATTTTTAAAATCATTTAGGTTCAGTGATGAAGTTGCCGACTTTTTCCAGCAGGAGGCAGTGCAGGAGAGACAAAAATCAGTGTTAATGTTTCCTTGTGTGATGTAAATACATTATATATTGCCGATATAAGTGTTGTATGATGTAAATATGTCTAAAAGATTGTGTCTCGCTGTATTACTCAGGCTGCACTACAGTGTCTATTCACAGGCGCGATCCCACTACTGAGCGGTACGGGGGCTTTGACCTGCTCCATTTCCGACCTGGGCCGGTGCACCCCTCCTTAGACGACCTGGTAGTCCCGAGGTCCCCCAGGAGCACCATATCGGCACCGAACTTAGCGCGGACACCCGATTGACATAGTCCACTGCAGCTCAGAACTCCTGAGCTCAAACGATCCTCCAACCTCAGCCTCCCAGTAGCTTGGATTACAGGTGCGCGCCACCGCACCTGGCGAGGGAGATACTCACTAATGCTGCTGTTTTACGTGCACTTCAGTGACGTCACCGGGAGGTATGGCAACCTCAAGTGGTGGTGTGTGAAAATAAAAGACATCTGACAACGCAGATGACCTTTGACCTCAACTATGTTCTTATATCTGGGAGTTGACTCGGACCAATTACTTTATGTAGTTGTATCACTTTACAGGTAATAGAAATGTAAGCATCTTAAACTATTTCTTGAAGATATTATTTTTCTGTGTTTCTGTTTTGGCACAACAGATGTAATTTAGCTAATACCGTATGCTATAATCTGCCTCATTTGCAATTTGTAAATACGATCATTCATCAATGTGCTTTGTCTTGGAGAAGTAAATAGGTTAGAACATGTTATATGTCTTATTTTAATGAAAAACAAAAAGTATTGTTATTCTGTATAAGACCATCAGAATTATTATGCTGTCGAATCTAACAAATACTGATTCTTAAAATAAATAACTTCAGAGTGAGATTTGGTGGTAAATAATTACTGTGATCTGCTTTTTTCTTGGTGCGCAAAAAATCTATTCATAGTGAAATCGTTATTGCAATAAGTATTATTTATTGCAATTATTTTTCATTATTTTTTACCTGTACTACTGTAAGGGAAAATCTGCACTGCAACATCAGATTTCCCCTTACAGTACAAATTGCAAATGAGGCAGATTATATCATATTAGCTAAATTACATCTGTTGTCCCAAAACAGAAATGCAGAAACACAGAAGAACAATGTCTTCAAGAAATAGTTTAAGATGCTTACATTTCTATTACCTGTAAAGTGATACAACTACGTAAAGTAATTGTTTCGAGTCATCTCCCAGGTATAAGAACATAGTTGAGGTCAAAGGTCATCTGCGTTGCCAGATGTTTTCAAAGTTTTAATCTTTCACCATTTTGTTGTTTATAAAAAGTAAGGCCTTTTATTTTCACACACCATCACTTGAGGTCGCCATACCTCCTGGTGACGTCACTAAAATGCAAGCAAAATGCAGCATTAGTGAGGTTCTTCCTCGCCGGGTGCGGTGGCGTGCGCCTGTAATCCAAGCTACTGGGAGGCTGAGGTTGGAGGATCGTTTGAGCTCAGGAGTTCGGAGCTGCAGTGGACTATGTCGATCGGGTGTCCGCACTAAGTTCGGTGCCGATATGGTGCTCCTGGGGGAGCTCGGGACTACCAGGTCGTCTAAGGAGGGGTGCACCGGCCCAGGTCGGAAACGGAGCAGGTCAAAGCCCCCGTACCGCTCAGTAGTGGGATCGCGCCTGTGAATAGACACTGTAGTGCAGCCTGAGTAATACAGCGTGACACAATCTTTTAGACATATTTACATCATACAACATTTATATTGACACTCTAGAAAGTATTTACGTCACACTAACACATTCATACATTTACTTTCATTCTCAAAACACTGCTTTTTGTCTGTCCTACACTGCCTCCTCCTGGAGGAAGTTGGCAACTTCATCACGGGTCAAGTAGGTGTCAGAGTGATATTTTTCTAATGAAAGGAAAACTGAGTGACACACGAAATACAAAATTTTTTGATGAAGGCTAAGAGGTATGAAGGTTTAAGTATGTCATGAATGATCAAATATTTGTTTTTAATTTCTGATGGATTTATTGCTACATTTCATGTTAATGAGTTAGAGAAAGTGAACTTTTTTCAAACGTGGATTGGTCAATAAAACACCCAAAAATCCAAAACTTTAAGAATGTTTGACATGTCAGTACTGATATAATTAAGATTAAATAATAAATAGAGCTGATATAAATAATTGATATTTCAATTTTCTACTGCTTATCCTTTATTTGTGAGTTCATACATCCTTGCAATGTCTACATCTGGCTCTAGAGCCAGATGCGCCTCTTTTGATGACTGCATCTGGCTCTCAGATAAATCTTAGCTGACATTGCTTAACATGATAAGTAATGAATATTTCTGGTGGTAATCACAGTGTTAAAAATAACGTTCAAATTATAAAACATTCTCATGCATTTTAATCCAACCCTCCATTTTCTATCGCACCTGTTCAAGGTGTCGCATTAATGGAAAGAAGTATTATATTTATTATTGGTTAACTTTTAGAATAACAATGTTATTAAAAAGAATAAGATACTTATTATACTCTTGAAATGTTGGTCTTAAAAATGCACGCATTTCGTTGTATTCAGTGTTAAAAAATATTATATGGCTCTCATGGAAATACATTTTGAAATATTTGGCTTTCATGGCTCTCTCAGCCAAAAAGGTTCCCGACCCCTGGTCTACATCGTTAATTTGCATTGTTGTTTTCATATCTTCTTGGTGATTGCAAAATAGTAATAATACGTTCCCTTAACCTCAAACCCTTTTATGTGTCTCAGAGTTTATTTTGAACTGCATGCCATAGTTGACTACTGTGATATGTTTCTTTACCTGACTGTGGTAAAAATAAATATTTTCAGTTTGCAGCATCATTCTTGAGCAGTTCTTGTAACAATTACAGGATATTTTTACCTTCTCTTTAGGTCTTTATGTATAGGCCCACTTCAAAGTAAACAATGACGATTGCTATGGATTTGCCAATATATTTTGTCAAGTTACAGTAATCATTCCTCACATTTGCTAAAATGGTCAGGAAGAATGCCCGAAACAGGATTTCTTTTAGCAAAATAGGAGTTTTTACAAATGCGATTTGTATTTATCAATGTTCTGAGTAATTCACTCCAATACGGTCTTATCATTTGAAGTCTGTGTGAGTGACATGGAAATACAACTGCATTTTTACAAATGTTTGCTTTATTTTGATGAATGGGGATATGTTTTTGACCTGACTCTCACCAGATCCTTGTAGTTTGCTGAGCTCCACACAAGGATCTGGGAGTTCTCAATAAGAGATCCATTTCAGAAGGCGGGGCCTTTGCAAAAAAATCATTGTATGTGATTGGATAAACCACTTGTCCGTTATCTTGAATGACGTGCTACTTCAACCACTCACATTGAACTCAACCCGTGACACTGATGAGAGGAACGCTGGGAAATTCAAAGCCCGGTAGGAAGAGCCAAAACATCCTTGCCGCCAATAAATCCCTTCAAAATTGTTGTCTGTTCATCTTTTAAATAATTAATATTCGATAGATTCGACAAAACAGTTGCAATAGCGGAATCAACGTCAGCACATGCCATTGTTATTTGAATCAAACAGTCCCTTCGGCGCTACATCACATCTATGAAACCCTGTCAAGCGATTCTGATTGGTTCATTATTTTTTGCTATCTTGAAGGAGTTTGCAATGCCTTCGAGCCCAGATCCTTGTGTTGAACTCAGCGAACTACAAGGATATGGCGAGAGTCAGGTTAATACGTTTTGACCGAAGTGTGTTATTTTGCAAATAATCTATGACTAAAAAAATTGATTGTGGTGTTTGAATAGGTGTGTATATCTTTTGAAAAAAGACACACAGTTTGTAAAATTGTGTGTACGCAAATGGAAAAAAACTGTAAAAGCACATAAAGTAGCACAGTAGCTAACGACAGCGTTGTTCTGCTGACTACATGAACAGCAGAGATCGATCAGCTCGCACACAATGGATGTGCTGCCTGGCACAAAATGGCTGCCCTGCAGCCACACAATGGGGTGGAATGAAATGTTTGTGCTCCGAGACAAGGTTCATGCAACAAACATTTTTCATAAATTAAAATGTTTTTGTAATGAGGGTTAATAAATCGAGGTTCCACTATATTTCATATCGTTTTCTGCCAGCAAATATCTCCTGTCCAAAGGCAAAACCTAGTAACTCAATTCTAGCTGATTTTGAGAAAACAAAAGAAAACCAATCTATCTTGATGCTGTTTTACAAATATCTACAAACGTATAGATGTTTACTTGAGCTTTCATTTTCTTGTCGATTGAGCCATGGATTGAATCTGCTCTCATGAACGTGTGCCCTTTCTCCAGATATTTTATTACAACCTCGGGTGGGCCCCATTCTGCGTTTGCACATTGGGCAAGAGCCGTGTACAGCGTCCAGTTTTTATATTGACCTCCACAGTTATCTGCCCAAAAGAGTATGCAAGGGGAAGAATCAAGAACAATACATTTAATGAAGGTGCTTGCAACGTCCTGGGTCAATCTTCCAAATATCCCCTCGTGCCATAATGTCACATAATCAGGTTGACCATCGGCCCCCATTCGTGCAAATGTCTCATTAAAGACAATAAGGCGACTGACAAAGAAGCTCCGATTGGTCCCTTGAGATACTAGGTTTTTCTGTTGTATCTAAGCGGTTATGTGGTAGTTGCTAGGTCCTGCCATGCGCGTAACAGCTTACTTACGGAACAAATTACAATATCGCATACACTAATGTAAAGCATATCACCTAGGAACTCCAAAATTATTATCAGCTCAGTTTTGACCAAAATTGAGTTACTGGGTTTTGCCTTTGGACAGGCGACAGTGTTAAAAATGTTTTGTCTGGAACAGAACAATTGTTCTTGTGGGAGAATAACATTGATCTGCGTACGATTTGATCTTTGTCAAACCTGTTGGAACGGATTACCAAACGAAAAAAAACAGAGGCACCCTGGTGTAAGAACTAATTAAACTTTAGTTTTATGAATATATTTATATATCTTTAAAGTGGCTTGAACTTACCGGTATCCCATGGGCTGGATGATCATTCCTAGCGTGACTGTGGAGGTGTGAAGGGAGCAGCCGAAATCGATTAATTTAACCCTGAATGGCTCACAGGAATGGTTTACCAGCATGATGTTGTCAGGCTTCAAGTCTGCATGAATGACTCCAATACCTTTCAGCGCCTCAAAGGCTGTGAGCAACTGCAAGACGAGTGGGGATAATGTGTACAAGACATTTGTAATAGGTCATCATGGCTTTCGTCTTTACCTGGTGTGTTATCGGCCGTATCTCACTGATAGACAGCGGCTTCTTGCGTTTCTTGACGACAAAATCGAAAAGGCTCACGTCAAGCATTTCAAAAGCCAAACACGTAAACCCTTCGTGTTCAAAGTTTTCTATAAACCGAACAATGCTCTTTTTTACTGGGTCGAGAGCGCTCACAATTTCAAGCATTTTGATCTGCAGACAAAACAAGACGGATTAGCAATAGGACAAAACCTAATAGGAGTTAATATTAAACGATAATGTAATACCTCCATTTTGGAAATCACATTCGACTTGGTTTTGAGGACCTTGAGCGCCACAGTCTGTGACGTACCTAAGTTTACACACTGGGCAACTTTACCAAAGCTGCCTTCACCAATTAGCTCCTTAACCAGGTAGGTGTTTGTTTGACTGCTCAGGATGTTGGCTTGGAGCTTCTCAAAAGGCTTTAGTTTTTTCTTCTGATCTGTAAGTGGGGATGAAGACACTCAAGCATTGATGGTCATGGAATCAGTGATCAGTAGTATCCATAAATACAGCAAACATTTACAGGTATTTACCGGATTTAGATGATTGTTGAATATTGCAGTTTGAACCCATTGCCCTTTTGTCATGATTATTTTTATTTTATTTAAAACTGAAGAGAAGACAATAAAATTCAGTACCATAACCACTCTATGATGTGATATCATGTGATCATGGATGATGATATCATAGTCCATGATGTCGCTTGCAAGTCAGATGTTGTCATGTATTAAAATGTGGCAACGTGCTATGACAGGATTTAGGAAGTTAACAATAGAATGGTCACAACAAATGTAAACACCACAACTTTAAGCCACAACAGAAGTGAGGGACACTTGATTGAGACTTTTATTAGTAGATTGCACAGTACAGTATATATTCCGTACAATTGATCTCTAAATGGTAACACCCAAATAAAATGTTTCTACTTGTTTAAGTTGGGGTCCACGTTAATCAATTCATGATTCACACAACAGAGTTTCGCCGATGGACCAAGTGGCTGAGGCGAAAAGTCGAAAATGATTAAATGAACACAGTTACAAAAGTAAGTGAAAGTAAGTTATTGTGATCAAAGATACTTTCTGACTGTCATGAATCATTATTAGTGTACTTTTTGAAGTATTTGTTTGTGACACAATTATTTCACTGCGAGCCTATGTCAGGTTTGCCTCAGACCTATATTACTACCTGTAATGTGTTCAGAGACAGGGAAGGAGGCGACAACCAAGGCAGAACTGCGGTTCACAAGGTTTATTGAAACCTTTGATGATTATGTGGCGTGTGTATGCTACTCTAAGTGAATGGGTGTAGACTGTGTATGATTAATAGTGTAAATGTTACCAGGAGTTGACGTCTATGAATGTTGGATGTATCCTCTGTCGAATCAGGGGAAGGCAAGGAGGCAGTTCGTGCACAGGCAAGGGATCGAGGGTAGGAGCGAGGCAGCGCAGTTCGAGTAGGGGGTCGAGAATACGGATGGATGTCGAGAGACGAAACACGATCAAGGAAGACAGGGAAGTCACTGTGGAAGACTCCAGGGACACGGAGAGAGCAAAGAGAAGGTGAGCAGAGCACAGGGGAGGGAATGCCACACGTGATGTTTACTAGGAAGATAAGCGATGTTCTGGCAAAGGTTCCCCGGGTCCGCTGGTCTTTATGCCGCTCCCTCTCATCAAGACCAGGTGCGCAGATTAGTGATTGTCTGCAGGCTTGTTGCTGTGTGGGCATGCTGTGCTGCCAGCGGAGGTGCCGGCAGCTCCAGCTGCAGAGGAAACCTGGTTTCAACTCCGCGTCATGACATGTAACTTATAACTTCCATTGTGACTTAAAGTTGTTATGTTGTGGGTTAATGTCGCTGTTTTGTGGCATTTGTATTTGCAATTGTCTCTGTAGCTGAAAGCTGTTGTGGCATTTGCAATTGTTGTGACCTTTCTCAGCTACTATAGAATGGACTTCATAATACATTTGTCAAGTAACTGGTAAAAATACATTTAACAAAATTCAGCTCAATCCAACATTTGAATTTCGACTAATCACGATTAATTGTAGTTGCTGTAAAAGTAAGTTATTTCTGTGGCACTTTAGTTGACAACATTATACTCCGCCAACTTTGTTTGTCATCCACAGCTTGTTCAGTCCCTCCAGAATTTCGAAGGCTTTTTCATGGTTGTTTTTCAGAAGGTTGTAGCAAATGTTGCGATAGTTCAAGGCTTTTTCAATAACATTGATTTAACTTGTGATTTTATGAATTTGTTATCAATGTTTTAAGTATTCCATCCAACCTTAACTTCAAAAACCACATGATATCAACAAGAAATTGTAAAACAAACACATTATTGAAGTGTCACTATACGTTTTTACCACTGGCTCAACAATGCACATACTCAGCACCGAATGTCAAATGATTGTATTGTTTTAATGAATTATAACTAATGATAGTAATAATAAGTTCGATTTACAGAAGGAGACAACACCGAAGGCTTCCTTATCATCCACTGTGTGCTCTGCCGTCCATAAATTGCAAACATCCATGTTTATTTCATGCTTCAAATGTGTTTGTACATTTTAAACATTTATCTTCCAATACATCCGATTCCCGCACTTTGAGAGCATTTGTGAACTGTTGAGAGCGATCGAGAGTGCACATTTTTATTGGTAAATGAAAGACGATAAGAGATTATCATCACACGTCAACATCTCTAACATGTAAATTCTGCCCCTTGGCTTGGTCATCATTGCAAATCAGAACCTATTTTTAAGTGTCTTACACTGGATAAATAAAAGGTTGCTGGGAAGATGATAGTACTTCTAACAAGGCATCAATATCTGTGGAGAGTTAGCGCTAATTTATACAAAATCAACCAATTCCCATGGACTATGCTTTTGGCCTTGCAACTTTTTCCAATTTCTGCACATTTTGGGCAAAGGTCAGCAGTTTAGTATTCCCGCGCACAGCTAAGCTAGCCAACATCCGGTTTTACCTGTGCCTTCAAAGACTGCTGAACAGAGTAGGACGTCAGCACACTCATCAGTGAAGCTTAAAGGCCTACTGAAACCCACTACTACCGACCATGCAGTCTGATAGTTTATATATCAATGATGAAATATTAACATTGAAACACATGCCAATATGGCCGGTTTAGTTTTCTAAATTACAATTTTAAATTTCCCGCTGAGTTTTTTTGTTGAAAACGTAGCGGAATGATGACCCGTATGATGATGCGTGCGCGTGACGTCTGGGGTTGGAGGGGACATATTAGCGCAGCACCACTTGAGGCTAAAAGTCGTCTATTTTCATCGCGCAATTACACGGTATTCTGGAAATCTGTGTTGCTGATTCTTTTGCAATTTGTTCAATTCATAATGGAGAAGTCAAAGTAAAAGATGGAGGTGGGAAGCTTTAGCCTTTAGCCAGACAAACACACGGTGTTTCCTTGTTTAAAATTCCCGGAGGTGAAGCTTTACTATGGATCAGAGCGGTCAAGCGAACATGGATCGCGACCACTTGTCAACCGGCAGGTTTCGGTGAGAAAATTGTGGTAAAAAGTCGCCTCTTAACGGAGATCTGCGGAGCTTGCGCCGTCCATGCAGCTGCCGTGACTTCCCTCAGAGACTGGCGTCAACACACTCATGGACACACCCCTCCGACTATCAGGTATTATTCAATCTCACTAAAACACCAGGAACACAATAGAAAGATAAGGGATTTCATAGAATTATCCAAGTAAATGTGTCTAAAAAAATCTGAATCCCTGCCGATGCAATCGCCTTTTTTTATTTTATTTTTTCATTTTTCTAGTACTTCGCTATCAATATCCTCAGCCACGAATCTTTCAACCTCGCTCAAATTAATGGGGAAATTGTCGTTTTCTCGGTCCGAATAGCTTTTTGTTGGAGGCTCCCATTATAAACAATGATAGGATGTGAGGAGCCCTCACACCGGTGACGTCATCGTCTGCTACTTCCGGTAAAGGCAAGGCTTTTTTATTAGCGACCAAAAGTGGCGAACTTTATCGTCGACGTTCTCCAATAAAGCCTTTCAGCAAAAATATGACAATATCGCGAAATGATCAAGTATGACACATAGAATGGACCTGCTATCCCCGTTTAAATAAGAAAATCTCATTTCAGTAGGCCTTTAAGAAACACAAAACATGAACAATAGTGGGCTTTCTGAAAGTGAATATATTTATTTTAGTTACTTAAAGAAAAAATCTAAAGATTTCAGTGTGTATATAAATACTTTTTGAGCACATTGAACATTACCACGCTAGTAATGATGTTATAATTTTGGCCACAATAAATTTGATATATGAAATGTTCATATTGTTACATTCCTAATAAATGTTATTGAAAAAGTGTGCCTTAAAACATTGGTATTTTTGTGCAATTTGTCGACAAAGTAGTTACAAAATCAGGAACAAAAATGTTGGAAGGCTTGTTGCTTTAAAAAATTATATATTGTGTTCAAATGATACAATTTAATTTGATGCCAATAACACATGATCAGTGTTAATGGAAACAACCAACAACCACTAACCAGGTAACATAGACTTTAGATTGAATCTTTACAGTAACATCTGCCAACGGCATGGGGCGGTGGAAGAGTGGCCGTGCCAGCAACCTTTGTGGTTTGATTCCCAGTTTGTACCAGCCTAGTCACGTCCGTTGTGTTCTTGAGCAAGACACTTCACCCTTGCTCCTTATGGGTCGTGGTTAGGGCTTTGAAAGACATATCTTATCAGTGTGTGAGTGGGTGAATGTGAAAATAGTGTCAAAGCGCTTTGAATACCTTGCAGGTAGAAAAGCGCTATAAAGTATAACCCATTTACCATTTATTTTATGACCTAGCGACAATGTAGAACTCACAGGTAGCACATTTTTGATCTGGATAAAGATAATGTTTGGCAATCAAATTACTTTTAAAATTTAACAAAAATACTGATACATTTTGTTGCATCATTATAAGGTAGATTTTCAGCTACATGTAATGGAAACATTAGTCAACATCGGTCATGGTTGAACACCAGTTGTCCTTAATTTAGTTGTGCCAGAATATTTTCCATGTCCAACACAGAAGGAATAGTGTAGTCTGGTGTCACAGAACCAACAGGCACTGCATCTCCTGTACTGTTAATCCAAACTGTAGCACGCACTTGCGCGCTGAACCCACCCTGGATGTCCGTATCCAGTGAGTCTCCAACCATGATACAGTCCTGGGCCTCCACCTGAAGCAGGTCAAAACATAGTTTGAAGATCGAGGGGAAGGGTTTCTGCTCAGCGTGATCTCCCCCGAACACAACTGCGTCAAAAAAACCTTCACAACCGACCGCCTTAACTTTCTCCCTTTGCGTTTGAGAATTCCCATTGGTCAAGAGCAGCAGCTTGTATCTCTTACGCAGTTTTTTGAGAAGACTGCACAGCTCCGGGGAGAAAGAAAGAAGCGCCAGTCGACTATTTTTCCACATGTGGTAGCACTGCGCTGGGAGGGCTGCTGGTGAACTGTCCACAGTCTCCTTGATGCTCTCCTCCCAGTGACCCACTCGGACCTCATCGATGGATCTACCAGCTGCAGGGTCAAACTTCTCATGATGGAGTTTGTGCTTGAACATGTCACATATACTGGTGATGATGTCATCGTCGACAACCAGCGAGCGCTTCAAAAGTTCTCGAGTCTGTAAAAGTCAAACACTGCAGGTTAATTACAACACGTAAATTAACTTTTTTTTTTTTAGTAAACCTTACAATAAAGTGACAGTAGGAAAATAAAAATAAAACCTTGAACGTGTTCACGTTGTTAAATAACAACATTTTAATCACTATATCACATAAATGATATTAGTTATTATATGGAACCATAGAGGTGTGGTCGCAGATCGACATACCTCTTTATACAGACGTTTGCCAAAACCCTTCGAAATTAAAACCACAAACGTAATTCACGTAGAGAAATGTCACCTTTTGTATCGCACATTCACCTGCCCGACTTGTTTCAATGAGCGTGTTGTCTAAGTCAAATAATATAGCCTTTATGACGCTGGCGTCCATTGTGAGTTACGTCGGGAACACGGAAACTCGATGTTGATTGCGGAAGTAACTGCGGCAAGATGAACGCACTGCATGGTGGGAATTGTTGTTTTCTTCTAACGCAGTGCACTGTCAACCTGTAGCCCCTTGAGGGCGTCAGTTAATCAAAATGAGAGTTGTCCTCGGTTGTTTTTGTTCCAATCACAATGCATCGAACACTTATTTTACGTTCGTTATTTTGAAGTTCAAATAGATTCATACAGATTACTACTAAATTCAGCTGTACAAATTAAAGTATTTCAAAATCAGACAAAGTGGTGCCACCTCTTTTTAATATGACAGCTATTCTCACTAAAACACCAAAACATAAAAAAATGCATTTGAATTTAATCTTAATGCCAACATAATTTATACATATTTACTTAATTACTTTACTTATAGAAACAATATTCTGGTATATAGCACTACGTATTATATTTTTAATGAATACATTCTAAAACAGGGCAGCACGGTGGAACAGGGGTTAGTGCGTCTGCCTCACAATACTAAGGTCCTGAGTAGTCCTGGGTTCAATCTCGGGCTCGGGACCTTTCTGTGTGGAGTTTGCATGTTCTCCCCGTGACTGCGTGGGTTCCCTCCGGGTACTCCGGCTTCCTCCCACTTCCAAAGACATGCACCTGGGGATAGGTTGATTGGCAACACTAAATTGGCCCTAGTGTGTGAATGTGAGTGTGAATGTTGTCTGTCTATCTGTGTTGGCCCTGCGATGAGGTGGCGACTTGTCCAGGGTGTATCCCGCCTTCCGCCCAATTGTAGCTGAGATAGGCGCCAGCGCCCCCCGCGACCCCAAAAGGGAATAAGCGGTAGAAAATGGATGGATGGATAATGGATTAGATTTATATCGTGCTTTTCTATTCTGTGTTGGCCCTGCGATGAGGTCGCGACTTGTCCAGGGTGTACCCCGCCTCCTGACCGATTGTAGCTGAGATAGGCGCCAGGGAATAAGCGGTAGAAAATGGATGGATGGACATTCTAAAACATTGCATAAAATGTAGAAAGATGTGTTTCTGTTTTTCTAAAAAATAAAAATAAACGTGTTGTATTAATAGTTGGGTAACTGTAAACATGTTTATTGAAATCCACGAAACAGCAGAAAGGAAAGTTTTATGCCTTTTATCTATTGTACATAATTTTACCGTAACATTCACATGCAACATGCATTTTCAAATGGTAAATTATTCAAAAATAAATATTTATATTTTCTATTTCTGAAATGTTTTTAAATATTTTACTTTATTTCTATTTCCCTCTATCCATCCATTTTCTACCACTTGTCCCTTTTAGGGTCGCGGGGGGTCACTGGAGCCTATCTCAGCTGCATTCGGGCTGGACAAGTAGCCACCTCATCACAGGGCCAACACAGATAGACAGACAACATTCACACTCACATTCACACACTAGGGCCAATTTAGTGTTGCCAATCAACGAATCCCCAGGTGCATGTCTTTGGAGGTGGGAGGAAGCCGGAGTACCCGGAGGCAACCCACGCAGTCACGGGGAGAACATGCAAACTCCACACAGAAAGATCCCGAGCCCGGGATCGAACCCAGGACTGCTCAGGACCTTCATATTGTGAGGCACATGCACTAACGCCTCTTCCACCATGCTGCCCTTATTCTATTTCATACATTTTTATATTTTCAATATTTGTATTAATACAATAATGTTTTGAATTTATTAATCATTTTTCAATAAAACAAAAACAAAAAAACCCTCCCACTGTCTCTAAGTTTAGTTTGGTTAAAGATATCCTATTATTTTTAGTTATTATTTGTTGTCACTCTTTGACCTTATTTCACCATAAAACATATACAGACAGTTTCTCACAGCTTAGACCGTAGATCATTCTGATCATTCTGTGACACAGTTGTGCAAAATCAAAACATACCTTACTTGTTATGCAACTCAGTCATTCTCACCTCTGGCAATGAGCCAGTGGTTCACACGCAACTGCGTGCAGGCACAGTTTAACCCAATCAGAACACACAACAAGCTCTTCTCACATTACCTGAGCTCATTCGCTTGCGTGTATAGGTCAGGTGCTTGCATGAGCGTTCCAATTGGCCTTGAAAAAAATATGCCACACATAAGATACAATCCGAAAATGGTGTAAAAGGCTTTACTTGGTACTATCTGTCAAAACAACGTCTGCCTTTTGCACGCTAGATGAGGAATAGGCTCACTTTAGGGCCAGACTCTTGACCTAGGAGATTGAACTATCAAGTGCAGAGATGTAAAACTGTAAACTGGTTGTGAAACTTTAACAAAGGTGCAACTCGTTGTGGCACTTTAAAAAAGGTGCAAGCATATGAAAAAGATGCTCATGGACTCTTCCACTTTTAGATATGTGGGTGCAACACAATCACACACAATCACTCAACTGGGCATGAATCATGCATTTAAAAAATTACACGGAAAGTTTGCATACTTTTTGCGAGCATCCGCAATAAATATTATAGTGATCCTGGTGTGTGTTTGGGGTATGTACTGTACCGGTGTCACTCTGGTGTATTTCAGGGTATACAGGAAGGGACACAGCTAAGTCTGGCTTTAGAGTAAGCCGTACAAAACAGGTGAGTCTTTATTAATTCAGCGCAAAGATCCCGGAGGACTGTATTACATGACAGGTGATCTGGAATATTTCAGACCAATGAAGGTCACTTGCAAAACAAAGTTCTACATGCATCGGATCTGGTTCATTTTTGCCATTCTTGACAAAATACATCACATTCAATCTATACAGTATCTGAGGCAAATATTTTCAAAGATAAAGCAATGCTTTTGTAGAAATGAAAGGAACTTAACTTGCCTATCTTTTTTCTTGGAATGAATACTGAATTCCGTACTTTTACAGGCACTGATCAACGACTACCGATACCTATTCACTCACAATCAAACGGTGTGATATTTTCATACCTTTGCTGTACGTGGACGTCACATCCGATAACAGTCTCTGCACCGGGTCAATCACTAGGTGGGGAACAATAGTTGGATTGGGGTAAACGATCAGTCAAACACCTACAGTCGACTTAGTCTGACTGACTAAAGGTAATGTTACAATTTTTCATGCCAACACAGCAAGAAGAAATTGCTCAAAAGTACAGTAAGGCTCCACTTTGAGTTTGAGTTTGAGTTTATTTCGAACATGCACTTTTGAAAATACACTAACTGTATGCTAATTAGGGTCTGCCAGGCCCATTGCAAAAGGACTCCCAAAGGAGTCCTTTTGCAATAGGTCAAAGGACCCTATTGAAACTAAGGTTTTATTCTTTATTTTAATTGAAAGTGCCATATGCAGTGAACCTGGAAAGTATTCACAAGGCTTCAGTTTTTCCACATTTTGATTTGGTACAACAGCACGGTGTGAAGGGGTTGGTGCATGTGGCTCACAATATGAAGGTCCTGAGTTCAATCCCGGGCTCAGGATACTTCTATGTGGAGTCTGCATGTTCTCCCCGTGACTGGATGGGTTCCCTCCGGGTACTCCGGCTTCCTCCCACCTCCAAAGATATGCACCTGGGGATAAGTTGATTGGCAACACTAAATAGCATGTGAATGTGAGTGTGAATGTTGTCTATCTGTGTTGGCCCTGCGATGAGGTGGCGACTTGTCCAGGGTGTACGCCACCTTCTGCCTGAATGCAGCAGATATAGGCTCCAGCACCACCCTCGACCCTGAAAGGGACAAGCGGTAGAAAATGGATGGACGGATGGAAAACCTTATTCCAAAATATAACAAATTATTTTTTTTCCTCAACACTCCACAGACATTGACTATGACAATGACAACGTAAAACTTTTTTTCAATGATTGCAAATGTATTAAAAACAAAACAATAACAAATCACATATACATAAGTATTCACAGCCTTTGCTCAATACTTTTTTAATGCACCTTTGACCGAAATTACAGCCTCCAGTTTTTGAATACGATGCCACAAGCTTGGCACACCTATAGGCAGTTTTTTCCATTACTCTTTGCAGCACCTCTCAAACTCCATCAGGTTGGATTGAACGTGTTGGTTTTCATGCAGGATGTAAATAAATAAATGGGTTGTACTTGTATAGCGCTTTTCTACCTTCAAGGTACTCAAAGCGCTTTGACACTACTTCCACATTTACCCATTCACACACACATTCACACACTGATGGAGGGAGCTGCCATGCAAGGCGCCAACCAGTACCCATCAGGAGCAAGGGTGAAGTGTCTTGCTCAGGACACAACGGACGTGACGAGGTTGGTTCTAGGTGGGATTTGAACCAGTGACCCTCGGGTTGCGCACGGCCACTCTCCCACTGCGCCACGCCGTCCCTACTTTACTGCATTCATCTTAGTCTAGTCAGGGAGGTGACCAAGAACTTGATGGTCACTCTGTCACAGCTACAGCATTCCTTTGTAGAGAGAGAAGAACCTTCCAGAAGGACAACCATCTCTGCAGCAATCCACCAATCAGATCTGTATGGTATAGTAGCTAAACAGAATATATTTCTTAGTAATATGTTTGGCAAAATGCACCCGAAAGGCTCTCAGACCATGAAAAACCAAATTCTCTTGTCTGATGAGACAAAGATTGAACTCTTTGGCGTGAAAGCCAGGCGTCATATTTGGCGGAATCCAGGCACCGCTCGTCACCTGGCCAATACCATCCCTACTGTGAATCATGGTGGTGGCAGCATCATGCTGTGGGGATGTTTTACAGCGGCAGGAACTGGGAGAAGAGTGAAGATAAAGTAAATGATGAATGCAGCGATGTACGGAGACATCCTGGATGAAAACCAACGCTTTCCATCCAACCTGATGAAGTTTGAGAGGTGCTGCAAAGAGGAATGGGTGAAACCACCCAAAGATAGGTGTGCCCAGCTTGTGGCATCGCATTCAAACTGAGGTTAGGCTGTAATTGCTGACAAAAGTGAATCAACAAAGTACTGAGTAAAGGATGTGAATACTCATGTTCATACGGTTTTCTAATTCGCAAATATAAAAATTTAAAATGATGCACAGTACATGCTACTGATTAATCATAGCCATTTTACATGGCGATTTCAACACCTCCAATTTGGTAATGAAAACTACAACTTAGATGCATATTAGAATCGAACAGCTGATGTGTAATAAATCAGAGGTCTCAAGGTTGACCTCTGATTTCGGGAGGTTGGGGGTGGGGCGAAGGCTTGGTTTGGGGTGGTGGTTAAGAGGGGAGGGGTGTATATTTACAGCCAATTCACCAACTCGAGTATATCACATATATTTCATATATATATATATATATATATATATATATATATATATATATATATATATATATATTTATATATATATATATATATGTGTGGGAAAAATCACAAGACTACTTCGTCTCTACAGAACTGTTTCATGAGGGGTTCCCTCAATCATCAGGATATATATATATATATATATATATATATATATATATATATATATATATATATATATATATATATATACATACAGTTATATATGTATGAAATATATAACTTTCAGTGAATTCTAGCTATATATTCATTTTATTATATATATATATAAATAAAAGAAATAGTTGAATTTCAGACGGCACCTATGAAATACTCAGTAATAAAAACACAGTTGTTCTATTAACGGTACTGTGCTTGCTGGCTACATAAAAAAACAACAACAACAACACTTACCTTTCACTATTTGAGTAACGTCACTTCTGAGTTTCTAGAAGATGGCGCCAGTATGTGCTTTGCCCTGCCGTCTCTCACTGTCAGCTCTGTTCGTTTTTGTGTTGTTTGCGTCTATTTTCGTCTCTGTCAGCTCACTGCTTGTGTTTGACCGCCAAACACTGTTGGATCTTTGCCCCTCTCCCACTGATATGATCAACTTCGACCTCTAGCTCCTGCTGAATTTCGGGAGATTTTCGGGAGAAAATTTCTTCAGGGAGGTTTTTGGGTGAGGGGCTGAATTCCGGGAGTCTCCCAGAAAATCCGGGAGGGTTGGCAAGTATGGTAATAAGTACAATACTTACAGTAAACTTCTTGTCGCTCAGTCAAAGAAAGGACTGCCACATTCAACTTAATGGCAAAGACTACTTCCTGGCTAAAGCAACAAACCGTAGTCTGTATATTAACGCCATCTAAAATCTTGGAGTGTAACTACATGTAGTCTACTGTATATCACTTGCAAATGAAACTCAGAAGTGTAAGAAATCAAGATATAACAGCTGGATAGCACATGTATCATAAGCTAAATGGGATATAAATGTTATGGATTTGAATTTGAAACAAATATCATGAGTTGGATACGGTGTACAGATGTGAGGATAAGAAACAAATTACTGAGTTGCCTAAAAATAAAGCGTGCAGTGTACAGCCCATACGCACGCACGCACATAGATGTAAGATTTAATCGAGGGCAGGGGAATGTATGAACTCCAGCCTAAATATAGAAATGTTGATGTACGTAATGACTCTGGTCACGGTAAACGAGAAGAGTCTGACGACCTGCACGTACACAAGACCAACAAAAATGATCTCGGGCACGATGGGGCTTCTTCAGACGGTTATGCAACACTCTCTCAGATGGCGGTGCTTTTATGCAAGGGCTTTCCCTCAGGACCATACTTAGCAGCACAAAAAACATTGATGAAATTAAGTATCAGCACATTGATAGTGGGCAGTTATTGAAGTTCTTTCAAAATGTTGAATAAACAGACCCTCTGATGGTTTCCCGGTATTTTCCTCTCTGACACACCTGAATTCGCCTGACCGACCGCTGAACCAACCAAACTATGTGTGGTCAGTGGAGTAGAACGCTTGAAGCTCCAACTGTGATATGCAGCACAGCCCCCAAGTGAGTAACAAGAAGAATATTTAGATTTTCCCAAAGCATGTTGTTACTGAGTGTTTTTTTTTTTAAAGTGTCCATTACAAATAACACATCTTGCAGATGAAGTTAACAAAATGTTTGCAAGCATTAAGAGAGTTGAGTGTGATAAAACAGACGATCTAAACCAGGGGTGTCAAACTCAAATACAGAGTGGGCCAAAATTTTAAACGGAACAAAGCCGCGGGCCAAGGTTGAACAAATTAACCTTTTAATAGGGACCCAAACAAGTTATGCATTAAATATTGAACAAGCAAGGCTTGCATAACTTTAGTGACATGAAACATCCAGTTTCAAATAGGAATAATAATAATAATAAAAAAATATATCAATGGCATATGAAATACAATTTAAATAAAAATGTTATGCCTTTTTTCTATTTGCGATCTTCTGAGGTAAACATCAATTTTTTTCCACAGGCTAATAATAAATTCGAAAATAAAATAACAATAATGAATGAACCAAACATTCAAGCCTTGAAGTAGCAAGAGAAAATGCATGAATAAAACATTAATTATTGGTCTGTTTGCTGGAAGTTTCCCGGAAGAGTTACTGCTACAAGGGTTTCTGGGTATTTTTTCTGTTGCGGATGTTCACCCGAAATGTGTTTGTCATTCTTGTTTGGTGTGGGTTCACAGTGTGGCGCATATTTGTAACAGTGCTAAAGTTGTTTATACGGCCACCCTCAGTGTGACCTGTATGGCTGTTGACCAAGTATGGTTTGCATTCACTTGTGCGTGTGTGTGTGTGTGTGTGTGTGTGTGCGTGTGTAAAAGCCACAAATATTATGTGACACCCTGTTAGTATGGAGGAAAAGCGGACGTGACGACAGGTTGTAGAGAACGCTAAAGGCAGTGCCTTAAATGCACACATTGCAAAAAAGTTGGCACAGAGGCATTTTTACCAGTGTGTTCCATAGCCTTTCCTTTTAACAACACTCAGTAAACGTTTGGTAACAGAGGAGACACATTTTTGAAGCTTTTCAGGTAGAATTCTTTCCCAATCTTGCTTGATGTACAGCTTAAGTTGTTCAACAGTCAGGGGTCTCAGTTGTGGTATTTTAGGCATGATATTGCGCCACACATTTTCAATGGGAGACAGGTCTAGACTACAGGCAGGCCAATCGAGTACTCACATTCTTTTACTATTGGTATTGTCTTGCTGAAATAAGCAGGGCCGTCCATGATAACGTTTCTTGAATGGCAACATATGTTGGTCCAAAACCTGTATGGACCATTCAGCAATAATGGTGCCTTCACAAATGTGTAAGTTACCCATGCTTTGGGCATTAATACACCACCATATCATCACAGATGCTGGCTTTTGAACTTTGCGCCGAGAACAGTCTGGATGGTTCTTTTCCTCTTTGTTCCGGAGGACACAACATCCACATTTTCCAAAAACAATTTGAAATGTGGACTCGTCAGACCACAGAACACTTTTCCACTTTACATCAGTCCATCTTTTATACTTGCCAACCTTGAGACCTCCGATTTCGGGAGGAGGGGGGCGTGGTCAGGGGTTGGTGCGGGGGGTGTGGTTGGGGGCGTGGTTAAGAGTGTAGGAGTATATTTACAGCTAGAATTCACTGAAAGTCAAGTATTTATATATATATATATAAATAAAATACAATTAAAATAACAATACATTTTTTATTTTTTTATTAAAGCAACATAAAAATACACAAGATACACTTTCCATTAGTGCATCAACCCCCCAAAGAAAACCCCTCCCTCCCCCATTCACACTCATCCACACCCACTCACACAAAAAAGGGTTGTTTCTTTCTGCTACCAAAATTCTGGTTCCCACAACATATATAGCACAGTCTGCAAGGGACACAGTCCCTGAAACACGCATGATTGTGTGTGTCGCCGGTCCACTAACATTATCATTAATTACTATTTTTAATATAATTGTTTTATATGATTTTACTTGGGGGCTTCACGGTGGAAGAGGGGTTAGTGCGTCTGCCTCACAATACGAAGGTCCTGCGGTACTGGGTTCAATCCCAGGCTTGGGATCTTTCTGTGTGGAGTTCGCATGTTCTCCCCGTGAATGCGTGGGTTCCCTCCGGGTACTCCGGCTTCCTCCCACTTCCAAGGACATGCACCTGGGGATAGGTTGATTGGCAACACTAAATTGGCCCTAGTGTGTGAATGTGAGTGTGAATGTTGTCTGACTATCTGTGTTGGCCCTGCGATGAGGTGGCAACTTGTCCAGGGTGTACCCCGCCTTCCGCCCGATTGTAACTGAGATAGGCGCCAGCGCCCCCCGCAACCCCAAAAAAAGGGAATAAGCGGTAGAAAATGGATGGATGGATGGATGATTTTACTTTCTTTTTTGTCCAAGAAAATGTCATTTAAAAAAAATTTTTTTTTTTAATCTCATTTTATTTTATTAAAAAAAAAACAAAAAAACATCTTCATCGGACCAAGTTGTTAATGAAATTAGACTTGTCTAAAAGGTTTTTAAAACCAGGTCCAGTCCAGACAATGTCCAAGTCGGGCTCAGCAACACACACCCTCATCCATGTACAACAACAAAAATTAGGGAAACAACAGATTGCATATAAGTTATAAACAAAATTACATTTTCATAAAAAGCATTTGTGTATAATCCATATTATGTCCAAGTCAGACTCAACACACACCTTATAACATAACAATACATTAATAATGAATATACAAAATTTACATATATTTATATATATATATATATATATAAATCTATATATAAATATGTATATATTTATATATATAAATATGTATATATATATATATATATATATATATATATATATATATATATACATATATATATATATATATATATATATATATATATACATATATATATATGTATATATATATATATATATATATACTGTATATATATATATATATATATATATATATATATGCACATAAATAAAATAAATACTTGAATTTCAGTGTTCATATATTTACACATATACACACACACACACATAACACATGAAACTGCCTAACAATAAACCCACATAAGAAACCAAGAACTCGCCCTCCATCATTCTACAGTTATAACGTCATTGGACAGACACGCTGTTTGTATTGTGGGAAAGCAGACGTGAAAACAGGCTGTCTTCACTCAGGTCCGCATGGAGCTGGAGGGAGCGTAGCCTCCAGCTCCGCCTGAATTTCGGGAGAAAATTAGTCAAGGGAGGTTTTCAGGAGAGGCGCTGAATTTCGAGAGTCTCCTGGAAAATCTGGGAGGTTTGGCGATTATGCCATTTTTGATGAGCTCGGGCCAAGCAAAGCCGTCGCCGTTTCTGGGTTTGGTTGATAAATGGCTTTTGCTTTGCATAGTAAAGTTTTAACTTGCACTTACAGATGCAGCAACCAACTGTAGTTACTGACAGTGATTTCTGAAATGTTCCTGAGCCCATGTGGTGATATCCTTTAGACACTGATGTCACTTTTTGATGCAGGATCGAAGGACTGTAATATCATCGCTAACGTGCAACCCTGTTGTCTGTGGGCCTATCTGAGAATGTCTTGGATCTGTCCCTTGGGGGGGGGGGGGGGGGGATATCAGTAGCTATGCAGATGGGGAGGCACAGCTACTTCTCATCCCAGTTGGTCTGGAACAGACGGCACCATCATCTCCGGTGGGCCGGCAGACGGCACCATCATCTCCGGTGGGTCGGCAGACGCCACCATCACCTCTGGTGGGTCTGAAACCTACAGCGCCATAACTTCTGGTAGTTCTGCAACCTACGGCGCCACCACGCACTCCGGTGAGCCAGCAGATGCCACCACGCACTCCGGTGAGCCAGCAGCAAGGGGCGCCGCCACCATCTTGTCCGGTGGGCCAGCAGCAAGGGGCGCCACCACCATCCTGTCCGGTGGGCCAGCAGCAGGGGTCGCCACCATCTCTCTGGTGGGCCATCAGCAGGGGGCGCCACCATGCTCTCCGGTGGGCAAGCAGCAGGGGGCGCCACCATCCTCTCCGGTGGGCCAGCAGCAGGGGGCTTCACTATCCTCTCCGGTGGCCCAGCAGCAAGGGGCACCACCATCCTCTACGGTGGGCCAGCAGCAGGGGGATCCACCACCATCCTGTCCGGTGGGCCAGCAACAGGGGGCGCCACACTCCTCCCCGGTGGGCCAGCAGCCATGAGCGCCACCACCATCCTGTCCGGTGGGCCAGCAGAGGGCACCACCATACTCTTGTCGACCACAGATGTGGTCGTTTCATGGGCGACCGCATCGCCAATTGCATCAATGTTCTATTCGCCGTTGCCACCTGACTCTTCCCCACTAGGTGCGGGGACACTTGGCCTGTCGGCCCACCTCCTTGTCCTCCCTCCACCCTCCCATGACTGTTGACTTTTTTTTTTTTTTTTTTTTTGTAGGGGGGGAGGGTTTCTAGGGCTTCACGGTGGCAGAGGGGTTAGTGCGTCTGCCTCACAATACGAAGTTCCTGCAGTCCTGGGTTCAAATCGGGATCTTTCTGTGTGGAGTTTGCATGTTCTCCCCGTGAATGCGTGGGTTCCCTCCGGGTACTCCGGCTTCCTCCCACTTCCAAAGACATGCACCTGGGGATAGGTTGATTGGCAACACTAAATTGGCCCTAGTGTGTGACTGTGAGTGTGAATGTTGTCTGTCTATCTGTGTTGGCCCTGCGATGAGGTGGCGACTTGTCCAGAGTGTACCCTGCCTTCCGCCCGATTGTAGCTGAGATAGGCGCCAGCGCCCCCCGCGACCCCGAAAGGGAATAAGCGGTAGAAAATGGATGGATGGATGGATGGGAGGGTTTCTAGAACGTCTGGGATCCGTTATGGGAAGGGCGGCTACTGTCAGGATCGTCCCTGACAGTTTGGCTATGTTTTAGTTTTTCCCCTGCATTTGTCTTTGTTTCCTCCGTGTGTGTAGTATTTCCTGTCAGCGCTCTTATTTTGTCTGTTTCCTGTGTTTCTCCCTGGGTGCTGTATCCCCTCAGCTGCAGCTGATTGGCACCTGGCCACACCTGGTGTCAATCAGCCCGCTCCTATTTTAGACCTGCTTTGTCCTCCACTCTGCGCTGGATTATTGTTGTTGCTACCTGTCGCTCCTGTCGTGCCATGCCGTGTCGTGTCAATGTCAGTTCTGCTTGTCATTCCTATTGGTCTTGTCATTGCAGCGTAGCGGTAAGCTATTTTCGTTAGCTGTTTGTAGCTTACTGTTTTTTGTTCCCTGCATCCAGTTTGTTTTCATATTACAAGTAACGACTTCTGTTTCCTGCTCGCTATCTGCCAGCTTCCACGCTAGGCTCATTATCTTCTAGCTCCCATGCTAGCTATTTTAGTTTGTTATCCGCCTCGTGCGCGCCTTTTGTTAGTACCCTTTTGTTTGTTCTTGTTCTAGTATTTTAATGAAATCATTTTTTCTCACTCAATGCTTGCCTCCTTCTCTGGATCTTGGGGTTCGTCAGGAACTAACTCTGACAAGAGTGTGCTTTACCATCACTTATATACAGAGCTACAATGCATTTAAAAAAAAGAACAACAAAAAACAAAGCTAGAACAACAAATAGCTGCCCCAACAAGTAAGATAAATAGTAAAATAAAATAAAAATAAAAGAACAGCCTAATAGCTAGAACTAGCACATATAAATCTAATAAAATGTTTTGTTTTTTAAAATATGGATTTTTAGCCTTTTTTAAAAGCATACACAGTCTATGGTACCCTCAGGTGGTCAGGGAGAGCGTTCCACAGACTGGGATTAGCAGAGCAGAAAACCTGGTCTCCCATGGTTCAGAGCTTTGTCCTCGGAGGTTGGAGGAGGTTAGCCTATCCGGAGCGGAGGTGTTCGTGTGGAGGATTTGGGGTGAGCAGTTCTTTGAGGTAGAGGGGGAGCATTTCAATGGAAGCACTGGTGAGTTGGTAGGGAGACTTAGTATTCAATCCTGAGTGGAACAGGAATCCAGTGAACAAATGGCAATCATATGGTTATTGTCTGTGCTTGCAGAAAACAAAGACTAAAACAAACTACAACCAACACTAGCAATGGTTATACTGGTGAAAATAAGTAGAGCATGCTTAGCATAATGTACGCCCAAAACTAAAGAGTAGACATTTTGTGTGTGCGGTTGTGTGTGTTTGTGTGTGTGTGTATACCTCATGTTCCATTATGCTTCCTCTTGTCATTGTATCCCATGTGCACATCTTTCAGGCAGACTAGACCAGGAGAAAACGAAACAGGTTGGGACATGACCCAACTTTGATGCATCACACTAAAAAGCCACCATGCAGACTTAACAAGTTTGTGGAAATATCAAAGTGACGACTACCTAAAAACATTTTAGATTTTGTTTACTGAGATATAAGGAATTCAAGTTGAAATACATGACAGTTTATGACAATTGCTATCAAACTCTTTGAAGGGGAACTGCACTTAAAAAAGAGCATATCATTCGCAAATCCTATGTGAGGCAAGAATATACATACTTCTCTCTTTTTGTGTATTCTAATTTGTAAAATCAACATTAAATAAAATCATCACAAAACCAGCGTATAAAATATTTTCAGTTGTTATATACAGAGCTGGCAGCATGGTGGAAGAGGGGTTAGTGCGTCTGCTACACAATACGAAGGTCCTGGGTTCGATCCTGTGCTCGGGATCTTTCTGAAGTGAAGTGAATTATATTTATTTTGCGCTTTTTCTTGAGTGACTCAAAGCGCTTTACATAGTGAAACCCAATATCTAAGTTACATTTAAACCAGTGTGGGTGGCACTGGGAGCAGGTGGGTAAAGTGTCTTGCTCAAGGACACAACGGCAGTGACTAGGATGGCGGAAGCGGGAATCGAACCTGGAACCCTCGAGTTGCTGGCACGGCCTCTCTACCAACCGAGCTATGCCGCCCCATGACGTCGAATAGCAACCTTACCATGTTTGGTCCTGACTTTGGCACTAGCAGAAGACCACCCCCTGAAGTTCTTAGAGGCTGGTTCTAAAATGTCAGAGATGTACTTTGATACAACACAATGAAAAGATGTGTACATAAGGAGAGCTGTTTCAAAGTCTATTCTCTGAGCAACAGGAAGCCAGTGCAGTGATCTGAGCACTGGACTATGATGGTCATATTTCTGGTTCTAGTCATGACTTGAGCAGCAGCATGTACACTGTATTGCAACTGCTTTACAGCTCGTTTAGAAAGCCCAGTTAGAAGGCCATTACAGTAATCCAACATGCCGGAGACAAATGAGTTGATTAGTCTTTCCAAGTCTGATTCAGACATTGTTCCTCTGATTATTCCAATATTTTTCAGGTGGTAAAAAGCTGCTGATGTTATTGACCTAATGTGGCTGCTAAAAGTTCAAGTTTGAGTCAAGTCAAGTCTTAATCACAACTAGTATAAATTTAGAAATCAGATTCATGTGCTTTAGAAAAAATATATTTTGACAACACTAATCAAGGGTGGTGGTTACTCTCCTTAAGAAGGGCAACCGGAGGGTGTGTTCCAACTATCGTGATATCATACTTCTCAGCCTTCCCGGTAAGGTCTGTTCAGGTGTACTGGAAAGTCGAACCTCGGATCCAGGAGGAACAGTGTGGTTTTCGTCCTGGTCGTGGAATGGAAGACCAGCTCTATACTCTCGGTAAGGTTCTTGAGGGTGAATGGGAGTTTGACTAACCAGTCTACATGTGCTTTGTGGACTAAGAGAAAGCATTTCACCGTGTCTCCCGGGAAGTCCTGTGGGGCTGCTCAGATTGTGGCGGTCTGCTCCCTGTATCATCAGTGTCAGAGCATGGTCGCATTGCCGGCAGTAAGTCAGACCCAATTTTAGTGAGGGTTGGACTCCGCCAAGGCTGCCCATTGTCACCGATTCTGTTCATAAATTTTATGGACAGAATTTCTAGGTGCAGTCAGGGCGTTGAGGGGAACCGGTTTGGTGGCTGCAGGATTAGGTCTTGGCTTTTTGCAGATGATGTGGTCCTGATGGCTTCATCTGGCCAGGATCTTCAGCTCTCACTGGATCGGTTCGCAGTGTGAAGCGACTGGGATGAGAATCAGCACCTCCAAGTCCGAGTCCATGGTTCTTGCCCAGGAAAGGGTGGAGTGCCATCTCCAGGTTGGGGAGGAGACCCTGCCCCAAGTGGAGAAGTTCAAGTACCTAGGAGTCTGTAAGTATATGTGTGTGTGTATATATATATATATATATATATATATATATATATATATACATATATACATATACAGTGAGGAAAAAAGTATTTAGCCAGTCACCGTTTGTGCAAGTTCTCCCACTTAAAATGATGACAGAGTTTTTACCCAAATGGATACATGGATGATACAGCAGAGGATTGGGAGAATGCCATGTGGTTAGATGAAACCAAAATATATATTTTTGGTATAAACTCAACTCGTCATGTTTGGAGGAAGAAGAATACTGAGTTGCATCCCAAGAACACCATACCCACTGTGAAGCATGGGGGTGGAAAAATCATGCTTTTGGGCTGTTTTTCTGCTAGGGGGACAGGACGATTGATCCATGTTAAGGAAAGAATTAACTCGTTATCTGTATAAAAGACACCTGTCCACAGCCTCAAACAGTCAGACACCAAACTCCACTATGGCCAACACCAAAGAGGAAAATAATTGTAGACCTGCACCACACTGGGAAGAGTGAATCTACAATAGGCAAGCAGGTTGGTGTGAAAAAATTAACTGTGGGAGCATTATTAGAAAATGGAAGACATACAAGACCACAGATAATCTCCCTCGATCTGGGGCTCCACGCAAGATCTCATCCCGTGGGGTCAAAATGATCATGAGAACGGTGAGCAAAAATCCCAGAACCACACGGGGGGACCTAGTGAATGACCTGCAGAGAGCTGGGACCAAAGTAACAAAGGTTACCATCAGTAACACACTACGCCGACAGGGAAACAAATCCTGCAGTGCCAGACGGGTCCCCCTGCTTAAGCCAGTGCATGTCCAGGCCTGTCTGAAGTTTGCCAGAGAGCACATGGATGATACAGCAGAGGAGAATGTCATGTGGTCAAATGAAACCAAAATAAAACTTTTTGGTATAAACTCAACTTGTCGTGTTTGGAGGAAGAAGAATACTGAGTTGCATCCCAAGAACACCATACCTGCACCACTGCTGCCCAGTAATCCCCTCACCTCCCAGGGGGTGATCAAGGGTGATGGGTCAAATGCAGAGAATAATTTCGCCACACCAAGAGTGTGTGTGACAATCATTGGAACTTCTACTTTAACTTTACTGTGAAGCATGGGGGTGGAAACATCATTCTTTGGGGCTGTTTTTCTGCTAAGGGAACAGAACGACTGATCCGTGTTAAGGAAAGAATGAACGGGGCCATGTATCGTGAGATTTTGAGCCAAAACCTCCTTCCATCAGTGAGAGCTTTGAAGATGAAACGTGGCTGGGTCTTCCAGAATGACAATGATCCCAAACACACCGCCGGGGCAACAAAGGAATGGCTCCGTAAGAAGTATTTGAAAGTCCTGGAGTGGCCTAGCCAGTCTCCAGACCTCAACCCCATAGAAAATCTGTGGAGGGAGTTGAAAGTCCGTGTTGCTCGGCGACAGCCCCAAAACTTCACTGCTCTCGAGAATATCTGCATAGAGGAATGGGCCAAAATACCAGCTACTGTGTGTGCAAACCTTGTAAAGACCTATAGTAATCGTTTGACCTCTGTTATTGCCAACAAAGGTTATATTACTAAGTATTGAGTTGAATTTTTGTTTTTGACCAAATACTTATTTTTTCACCATAATTTAAAAATAAATTCTTTAAAATTCCTACAATGTGAATTCCGGGATTTTATTTTCATATTCTGTCTCTCACAGTTGAAGTGTACCTATAATGAAAATTACAGACCTCTGTCATCATTTTAAGTGGGAGAACTTGCACAATCGGTGGCTGACTAAATACTTTTTTGCCCCACTGGATATATATATATATATATATATATATATATATATATATATATATATATATATATATATATATATATATATGTGTGTATATACTCCTTTTCTCCTCCAAACATATTGCTGGGCATTATGGCCAAACAGCTTAATTGTTGTTTCATCCGACCTCACATGGACAAAGATTAGACCGGCTGGAGGAAAGTTCTGTGGTCAGATGAAACAAAAATTTAATCCCAGGAACACCACTCCCTACCGTCAAGCATGGTGGTGGTAGTATTATGCTCTGGGCCTGTTTTGCTGCCAATGGAATTGGTGCTTTACAGAGAGTAAATGGGATTACCTCCAAATTCTTCAGGACAACCAAAAATAATCAACACAGATGTTGAGTCTTGGGCACAGTTTGGTGTTCCAACAGGACGGTGACCCAAAACACACGTTAAAAGTGGTAAAGGAATGGCTAAGTCAGGCTAGAATTAAGGTTTCAGAATAGCCTTCCCAAAGTCCTGACTTAAATGTGTGGACAATGCTGATAAACAAGTCCATGTCAGATAACTAACAAATTTAGCTGAACTGCACCAATGTTGTAAAGACGAGTGGTCAAAAACTTAACGGTGTAACGATGTGTCACTTCATTTCTGTTAGTTTTTTGTGTTTTTGTATTTACTTCCGGTTCAGTGCTCTTATTTTGTTGTATTTCCTGTTTTTATTCACGGAGCACTATTTTTCTCTTTTCGTTGATTGGCAGCGGTTCACACCTGCTGTCAATCACACTAGTCTATTTATGTTTCACTCGAGCACTCCTCAGTGCTCGATGAAAATATTATGTTGAGAACGTCTATCTGCACGACTGCTTTATGTTTGCTTTTGTTATTTTCTTTGGTGTATTAAATTCATCTTACCTCCACGCAACTCTCCTGGATTCTTGCATACTCGGGGACACACAACTGCAGCCATGCGACATCCCAACAGTATCATCGAGCCAGAAGAAAGTGTCCTCGCGAGAATCCCTGTCGGCAATCCTCAGCCGACGTTCTGGACCGCACAATTCCTGGAGGACTTGAAGGCCAGGTTTGTGCGGTCCCAGCCAACAGATGCGGACCCTCTCCCCGCGGCAACGCCACCGGCTTCGGCTCTCCGACCGGCGCGTCCCCCGCCGCCATCTTTCCTCTCGGCTCGACGGCTGACTACGGCTCTCCGACCAGCACGTCCGCCACTTCCTGCATGCCTCGCGGCTCCCGCGGCAACGCTACCGGCTACGGCTCACCGACCGGCGCGTCCTCCGCCGCCATCCTTCCTCTCGGCAACGCTGCCGGCTACGTCTCACCGACCGGCGCGCCCACCTCCTCCTTCACGTCTCGCGGCTCCTGCGGCTCCGTCGCCTACTGCGGCTCTCCGACCGGCACGTCCGCCGCCGCCATCCTTCCCGTCGTCTGCTGAGCTGCTTCTCCCTGCTCCTACGCAGCTTCCAGCGGCTGCTCCCCGGCTGCTCTTTCTGCCAGCTCCCGCTCTCTTTTTTGGATCGCCGAGAGCTCCAGTGGAGCCCACAGTGAGGTCACTTTTGTCCTCCTGCTGGGACTCGGCGCGGGACGTGTCTTCGTCCCTCTTCCTGGCCTCCTCCCGCCCGTCCCTGGTTTTCGCACCGGGGGACGCCGACGAGCAGGCATGTCTTCCCGCAAGTGTGGACGGTTTCTGGCAGCCGCCTAGTGGAGGGGGGCCCACAATACACTGCGGTGCAGCCAGGCACACACTGCTGTCATCTTCGCAAGCGTCTCCTTCCACGGAGACATCTACGTGCCTGGCGGGCTTTCGCACAGCCCCAACGCCGGCTCCACGCCTAGCCCCTACGCCGGCTCCACGCCTAGCCCCTACGCCGGCTCCACGCCTAGCCCCTACGCCGGCTCCACGCCTAGCCCCTACGCCGGCTCCACGCCTAGCCCCAACGCCGGCTCCACGCCTAGCCCCTACGCCGGCTCCACGCCTAGCCCCAACGCCGGCTCCACGCCGAGTTCCAACGCCGGCTCCACGCACAGCTGCAACGCTGACATCAGCAGCACTACGCACGGCTCCACCGCCAAGAGCAGCACCACGCCGGGCTTCGTCACCGCCGGCATCCGCTACTCCTCGGCCGGCATTTGCTGCTCCTCGCCCGGCGTCATCATCTGCCGCTTTCACGCCGCCGATGACATCCGCCGCTTTCACGCCGCCGATGACATCCGCCGCTTTCACGCCGCCGATGACATCCGCCGCTTTCACGCCGCCGATGACATCCGCCGCTTTCACGCCGCCGATGACATCCGCCGCTTTCACGCCGCCGATGACATCCGCCGCTTTCACGCCGCCGATGACATCCGCCGCTTTCACGCCGCCGATGACATCTGCCGCTTTCACGCCGCCGATGACGCCTGCGGTTTCCACGCCGCCGGTTACGTCTTCTGCTTCCCGGCCTGCTTCAGCGCGCCCGCTTCTACGTCGGCCGTGGATGTGGCCGTGCCCTGCGCACTCTCCTCTTTTTCGGCCAGTGATTTGGCCGTTCCCTGGCCGCCCGCCTCGCCAGTTCCAGCGGCGCTCTACGCGGCGCCGCCACCTGACTTTCCCTCGCTGGCTGCGGGGACACGAGGTTTGGCAACCCTCCACCAAATCCTCCCTCCACCCTCCCTTACATTTTGGACTTTTTTCCATTTTTTTTTCTTTCCCAGGGAACATCTGGTATCTGTTCCTTGAGGGGGAGGTCCTGTAACGATGTGTCACTTCATTTCTGTTAGTTTTTTGTGTTTTTGTATTTACTTCCGGTTCAGTGCTCTTATTTTGTTGTATTTCCTGTTTTTATTCACGGAGCACTATTTTTCTCTTTTCGTTGATTGGCAGCGGTTCACACCTGCTGTCAATCACACTAGTCTATTTATGTTTCACTCGAGCACTCCTCAGTGCTCGATGAAAATATTATGTTGAGAACGTCTATCTGCACGACTGCTTTATGTTTGCTTTTGTTATTTTCTTTGGTGTATTAAATTCATCTTACCTCCACGCAACTCTCCTGGATTCTTGCATACTCGGGGACACACAACTGCAGCCATGCGACATCCCAACAAACGGACCCATATCACCACAGTCCTCCCTCCCGAGCTCGACCTACACCAGTTTGCCTACAGAGCCAACAGGTCCACAGAAAACGCCATCGCCACAGCCCTACACTCCTCCCTGGGTCACCTGGAGACAGAAATAGTCTTCCTGGGGGGCCGCTACGTGCGGCTGCCTTTTGTGGATAATAGTTTGGCATTTAACACCATTATACCTGATAGACTGGTGTCCAAACTGTCAGACCTGGGTCTATCGAACTCCATCTGCATGTGGATTAAGGACTTCTTATCCAACCGCCCCCAGAGGGTGCAGTTGGGTCGCCACATGTCATCGAGCCTGTACCTCAGCACCGGCTCTCCACAAGGCTGCGTGCTGAGCCCCCTTCTCTACTCCATCTACACATACGACTGCACACCTGCCCACTCCAGCAACTCCATCATCAAATTTGCAGATGACACCACCGTAGTGGGACTCATCTCGGAGGGAGACGAGGGACGAGGTGGAGAAGCTGTCGGATTGGTGCAAAGTCAACAACTTGGCCCTGAACACCTCCAAGACCAAGGAGCTGGTCATAGACTACAGGAGGAAAAAAACGGACATCCTGCCCCTGATCATCAGTGGTGACTGTGTGGAGAGGGTCTCCGACTTACGGTTCCTGGGAATCCATCTGGCCGACGACCTATCCTGGAGCACCAACACCATGGCTACCATCAAGAAGGCACACCAGAGACTGCACTTTCTGAAAATACTCAGGAACCGGTGCTCCATTGAGAGCATCCTGACCAACTGCATCTGCGTGTGGTTCAGCAGCTGCACGGCCGCAGAGAGAACGGCGCTCCAGAGGGTCATAAAGACCGCCCAGAAGATCATCGGATTCCCCCTCCCCTCCCTGGCTGACCTGTACAGCTCCCGCTGTCTCAGGTAAGCACAGAGCATCCTGAAAGACCCATTCCACCCTGGGCACAGCCACCTGGAACTACTACCCTTGGGCAGACGCCACAGGGTGTTAAAAGCGAGCACAAATAGACTAAAAAAAAGCTTTTACCCAAAAGCCATAGTAGCATTAAACAGGCACTGAGTGAGCACAATATGTCCATCATTTCCTAATGTGTAATGTTTTTAATTTATTTCAATTTTTTCAGACTATAATGTGCAAAAATGTTATATGTATGTGTATGTATGTTATATCCACACAGATGCATATATGCATCTGTGTGGATATATGTACATATACATAAATACATCTCTCATTTCTATCTTTTTTATTACTATTTATATTACCATATTGTATATGCACCATAGGGGATCTGCTCCAATTTTGTTGTTCTTTGAACCTGTTCACTGCAATAATAACAAAACTCTATTCTAATCTATTCTCTTCTATTCAAAAACTTGTGAATGGCTACCAAAAGCGCCTTATTGCAGTGAAACTTGCCAAGGGACATGTAACAAAATATTAACATTGCTGTATGTATACTTTTGACCCAGCATATTTGGTCACATTTTCAGTAGACCCATAATAAATTCATAAAAGAACCAAATTTCATAAAAAATTTTTGTGATCAACAAGTATGCTCTCCAATCACCCTATCACAAAAAATAAGAGTTGTATAAAATATTGGCAACTCCAGACAGCCATGACCTTATATTCTTTACAAGTGTATGTAAAATTTTTACCATGACTGTATATACGCCAAATTTTTTTGGGTTGTTTTGTTTGTTTGGAAAGTTGTTGGACTTGAAAAGTTCCACTGAAATGAAAAACTATTGTAAAGTGCCTTACTGTATCACAGACAGGCATACATCTTGATTGCCTTGAGATACATTCTCTAAAGGTATCTAATTGCTATCACTTCCCTGTGATGTGATGTGGAAACAGTGACATCATGGGTTTGTACATAGTGTTTGTCTTGGAGGGATGTTGTGAAAGCTGAGATGACTCAGTCATGCGACGCTGACGGAGCTCCGAGAATAGCTTTGAAAGCGTCATCTTGTACAAAAAGCCTTAAATAATCCAATTAAAGGATACTACTGAAAAATATTCCAACATTATTATTCTTTAACCCATTCATAACTAAATAAATCTGTTACATGAATGCGCTGTTTAACATTTACAGTACCTCAATTGTTTTGAAGGGCACATGGTTAGAATTACATTGTTACACCTGGTGTTCCTTCTTTTACTAAAGCGTTTGGATGCTTCCTCAAGATTAGGCTCAAAAGGAAACAAGCCCAATGAAGACACCTGGGACCTCATGTATTAGGCTTGCGAACGCACACAAACCTGCTCTATGCCCTTTTTATCCGCAAAGATAAGATGTATCAAGAGGGAACTGGCTCTGGAAATGTACACTGCTTCACACCAACGTCATGCTTTACGTACGCAAATTTCTACAGGCTGTAAATACTTTGGTGACCGTAGAGGTTGTTGTTCAGGCTTTGCAAACATTTCATTTCAACAATGTAAAAAATTACACAAAATTCACTTTTTCGCCAATGTTTAATATTCATATTAATATTTGTGTGGACAAATATTGCTATTGCTGTCGTAATGTGCTACTGGGACTACAGCACCAGCTTGGCCAGTCGGGTGGTTGCGGCACAACGGTACCGAGGATACGATGGAGGAATGTCCAAAGTTCCTCATCTCCAATGGGTCTTCCCACGACGCCGTCCTCCTCATCTCCAGTGGGTCGTCCCACAATGCCGCCATCCTCGTCTCCAGGAGGTCTACCCACGACCCCGCCATCCTCGCTTACGGCTCTGCAGTCAGCTCAACCTCCAGCCAAGGGATCTGCTTGCCTGTCAGGCGATCAGGGCCTGTCTCCTAGTTGGCCACAAATGTGGTCAGCCCATGGACACTCTCCGTGACGTCAGCAGAAATTTCCGATACTTGGGCGCGGACCACAATGGCTACTAAGAAAATATTCTCGCCCACGTCAGCCCAGTCGTCGGTCACATATGTGGCCAATTCATAGACGTCCTCTGTGCCATCAGCAGCAACGCTCAGGACTTGGGCGTAAAAGGTTGAGGCTGAGGTTCTTCTGCCGCTCACACCTTTTGATTGATTGATTGAAACTTTTATTAGTAGATTGCACAGTACAGTACATATTCCGTACAATTGACCACTAAATGGTAACACCCGAATACGTTTTTCAACTTGACTAAGTCGGGGTCCATGTCAATCAATTCATGGTACAAATATAAACTGTCAGCATAATACAGTCATCACACAAGTTAATCATCATAGTATATAAATTGAATTATTTACAATTGGGGGGTGGGATGAGAAGCTTTGGTTGATATCAATACTTCAGTCATCAACAATTGCATCAACAGAGAAATGGACATTGAAACAGTGTAGGTCTTACTTAGTAGGATATGTGCTGTGAGCAGAGAACATAATGAGCTCAGATAGCATAAGAACAAGTATACACATTAGAAATACATTTGATTATTTACATTAAGTTATTTACAATCCGGGGAGATGGGATGTGAATGGAGGAGGGTATTAGTAAAGGGTTGAAGTTGCCTGGAGGTGTAGATTTAGAGTAGTTTTGAAGGAATATAGAGATGCACTTACTTTTACACCTGTTGGGAGTGCATTCCACTTTGATGTGGCATAGAAAGAGAATGAGTTAAAGGCCTACTGAAATGAGATTTTCTTATTCAAACGGGGATAGCAGGTCCATTCTATGTGTCATACTTGATCATTTCGGGTTATTGCCCAATTTTTGCTGAAAGGATTTAGTAGAGAACATCGACGATAAAGTTCGCAACTTTTGGTCGCTAATAAAAAAGCCTTGCCTGTACCGAAAGTAGCAGACGATGTGCGCCTGACGTCACGGGTTGTGGAGCTCCTTACATCCTCACATTGTTTACAATCATGGCCACCAGCAGCGAGAGCGATTCGGACCGAGAAAGCGACAATTTCCCCATTGATTTGAGCGAGGATTAAAGATTCGTGGATGAGGAAAGTGAGAGTGAAGGATTAGAAAAAAAAAAAGACCAGGGCAGTGGGAGCGATGCAGATGTTATTAGACCCATTTACTAGGATAATTCTGGAAAATCCCTTATCTGCTTATGGTGTTACTAGTGTTTTAGTGAGATTATATGGTCGTACCTGAAAGTCGGTGGGGTGTGTCCAAGGGTGTGGCCACGGGTGTGGTGACCGCCAGTGTCTCCGTGGGAAGCCACGTTTCTTGACGAGGCAAAACAGCTGGGCTGAGATTTTTTTTCCCCCGTCCTCCACGGTGTAAGCATCCGACAGTCGGATATTGTTGCCATGGGGGCTGATTATTGTCACCTGCCTCTGATTAGTGGTCGGGACACTTACCTGCTCCCAGTCACGAATCAGAGAGCTATTAAAACCTGTCTCTTGCCACACTCCGGCCGACAGTTTTATTCGCAAGACGCGACAGTTACTATTGTTCTGCGTGCTTCTTGCTCTTTTTTGGCTCCTTTGTTGTTTAGCCTTTCCCGTAGTTTCCCGTGCTGTAGGCACCCCTTTGTATTTTCGCTTGATTTATTGGGAATAAATAATGTTTCTTACCTGCACTCGGTTTCCTGACGTCCATGTGCATCTTGGAGAAACGATCAGCGCATAAACATGCGACCAAGATGTGACAGTATTCAAATTTAATTCCAAAATGTGTTGTTATAAAAGTCGAAGTAATCAGAAATCCATGCAATCATAAGAGAAGCGTACCAAAACATGGTACCATAGTACCCAGACTGAAAAACTAAGGTGCCTTGTTTGGTGCCAAATTAACAGATACTTATTATCAATAGCCACTAATAATTTAGTGGGACTGAAATGAGGCTACCACTGAGTCAACTTTCTTGAAGTATTATGCTTGATGTTAGTCTTTCACTCACCGAAATGCTGGAAGGTTTGGTTGTACTTCACCTGAAAAGGTATTGACTCAGACAAGTGCTTAAGTGATATTGTGCAAGTAGCTTCTTATAATTTCATTTTGCTCACTGCATGTAGAAATAATTAGCACACACTGTTTTGACGGTGTCTAACTTCATTAGGATTGGATACATTTAACATTTAACCAATACTGTCTTAATTCCCTCTGTGGGTATACCAGTACACAACAGTACTTTTGTGTCTGATCATGTTGTAATACATGTTGATTTGTTTAATAATATTTTGTTTTACATCAATCAATCAATATCCTTAATCACAGATGTTTCAAAGTGCTGCAGACGCCACAATAACCCAATGGGAAATACGAGAAATCTTGGAAGGAGCCGTAGATGTGGGCCCCTCCTTGCCCTCTGGGTGACCGGTACAATCGATGCCGAGTTGATACGGTTAATAATGTGAGAGTCCAGTCTATAGTGGGGCCAGCAGGGGATCCTCTTGCATGTGGACAAGTCGGGGCGGAGAGATCTCACCAACTGATGCATGTGGAGTGGAACACCCCGGGTCCCGACTTCATAATAACCAGATTCTCATATACTAGTACTCGGGTCGCGGTTCCAAGAACTATCACACTCGAGTTTAGTTATAGGAACTACCCTTCCCCATAGGGACTTTTCCTTTTCACGTTCGCACGTGGCTGTGGATGCTGGGGACCTTGGTAAGAAACATGTGTGGCGCATATCCGCCTGCGACCTGTGATGTATTACTTTAGCGCCTCACCCACCACTGCAAAACAACCAACAACCCGTCCGCGAAAAGTGAAAAAAGAAATAACATAAGCAAGAATAGAGACCTCGGAGGTTACTGTGTTCATGATCGTCTGCTTGAAAGGAATAATAACAATGGGTGGTAAATTTCAGCATCTAATAACGTTAATGGAAGAGCACACCAAGGGAGTAAGGGCAAAAAGAATCCATTGACAGGCGATATTTCTTCGTTTCAAAGAAGACGAAAGGGTAGCAACGTGCCGCAGACGAAAAAGGCGACAAGTAAGTCACCTGTGATTATTGATAAGTGTATGTGCAAATTGTATAGGCCTACGTATCCGATAAGAAAACATTCCAGCCAGTATTTGACTGTTAGTATTGAGCAGATTACATGTATGCATTGTGTAACACAAGTCTTCTCGTTGTATTTCAGATGTTGATGCAACTCATTGCATAACACTCCTCGCCATCCGTCTAAGTCCGGACTAAAGTACAGTAGAAGACTGGTGGAGACGGGTTGTCCCCAGTTATACCGATGAACAATGGATTGAAAATGTTACTAACAAATTATTAAATTATCAAATTATCGCCGGCTGTGTCCATTCTTCCTGTTGCTGTTGCGATCTCGTAAACAACTCTGTGGGACTTTTTTAAAATTCGCTGGTCTGCGTTGTGGCACATATCCAGGAAGGGGCGTAGTTCGTCAGTTCAACCAATCACCAAACACCTTCGTATTTTAGTTCCCATGGTACTCAGTTTAGACCCAGCCTCGGAGTAGGTAGTAGTAAAATGGTTCTAAATTCTGAGGACCGTAGTCCCTAGTTCCCGTATGTCGGAACACGACGGAAAAAAGCCCGGTGACTAAAAAGGTTATAGGAACTCCAAAAAAACCCTACAGTCGGAAAATGACTAATGTGAAAGTCCAGTCCGATGGGAGGACAGGAAGGAATCATGTTTCTAAAAGAAACAGGTTTGACTTGTCAACATTTCATATGAAGACATTTTGGAGAGTAAAAATAGTAGCAGACAAAATAGTGCAGTTCCCCTTGTCCTATGCAAACAAATTTGTTCATGCTAGTTTCTTCGAGCTGTATTAGTCGGTGTTATTGTTTTAACACATGCAGGAACCGTACCACCAAGTTTGCGAGGTAAAATGAAATGGATTGACAATGACACAATGGCACTCTGCTCAAGGTAAACATTGAATGGGTTGCAGATTCAGATGAATTTATTCATCATTCAAATATTTACATCAAAAATGCACTGCAGAAAGAAATATGTTGCATTTCCAAACCACGATCAAGCAGGTAGACAAAAACACCATGGGAAACATGAACCAGGTTTTAAAATTGAGTTTTAAACGGTTGGGAATGCTATAGATAAAACAGTTAACAATAAAACATGATGAAAAATAGTGATGAAACGAATAAACTATAATTTTGCACACACTCAAAGTGTCCCTAAGCGTCTTTTCATGTCGTTCTCGTCAGTTTGTGGTTCTAACTGTCTGTCAAAGTGTACCAACTTGTCGGATTACATCCTTAGCCATCTACTTTTTAGCATAGAGGCATGATTTATGATCTACAATATACTTACAGGCAGAAAGGAAGCAAGGAAGCAGCAGACCATTCAATGATGTCAACGTAGGGACAAACAGAAGTGATCACGGTTTCGCTATAAATAGGTTGTCTGCGTTAACGCTAAAGATGGCCCTAGTGTGTGAATGTGAGTGTGAATGTTGTCTGTCTATCTGTGTTGGCCCTGCGATGAGGTGGCGACTTGTCCAGGGTGTAGCCCGCCTTCCACCCGATTGTAGCTGAGATAGGCACCAGCGCCCCCCGTGACCCCAAAGGGAATAAGCGGTAGGAAATGGATGGATGGATTATGTCGGCAGGCTGATATTATCGCCCGATAAATGCTTTAAAATGTAATATCGGAATTTATCGATATCGGTTTTAATAAAAGTTAAATGTATGTCTTTTTAATACGCTGCTGTGTACATGGACGTAGAGAGAAATATAGAGTGCCAATAAACCTTAAAGGCACTGCCTTTGCGTGCCAGCCCCGTCACATAATATTTATGGCTATTCACACTCACACACAAGTGAATGCAAAACATACTTGATCAACAGCCATACAGGTCACACTGAGGGTGGCCGTATAAACAACTTTAACACTGTTACTAATATGCGCAACATTTTGAACCCACACCAAACAAGAATGAAAAACACATTTCTGGACCATGACACAACATAAACACAACAGAACAAATACTCAGAACCCCTTGCAGCACTAACTCTTCTGGGATGCAGCCCCCACCCGCGGGACAAATTATTAAGCGTTGACCGGTCCGCGGATACCAAAAGGTTGGGGACCACTGGGTTAAGGCATCCAGCTGGGCATCACAACAAAATTAAGCATAACAATGTGTTAATTCCACGACTGTATATACCGGTATCGGTTGATATCGGTGTCGGTATTTAAGAGTTGGACAATATCGGAATATCGGAAAAAAAGCCATTATCGGACATATCTAGTTAGCGTTAATGATAACAATATCACTAATACTTGGTTAATATTCAAGTCACAAAATGTAAATGGAGTATTATTAGAAATTTTGGGGTTGTTATTTATTTGATTTTATGGTTGGAATAGAGGACCTCCCATTGGCTCTGCTGTAAGCTGACTTTTATTCATGTTTATTCAATATTTAGAACACATTAAGAAAATTCTATTTGTCGTCATGTCTTTTATAATGATTATGAACGATAGGCACAATTACAAAAAAAGTGCTGTTCCCCTTCAAGCCCCCTTTTAAACTAGCTTAGCAATGCCACTGGGAACCAGTATCGGATAATATGTAAACGATACCCAACCTTAGTCAACTTGCGTCAACATCTCCTTCTGAGAATTCCCGCCTGTGCTATTAGAACTAACCTGAGGGTATAAATACTATAACTTCAAAACAATTCAAAGTCATTTCCCATGACTAAGAGCCCTGGTGGTGAGTAAATTGGAACAGAGCTGCTGTGTCATGGCTGTCAAAAAGACCGATGCCGTGCTTTTAAAACAGATGGTGACGCAAACACTCTGCTCGCATTCCTGGAATAAAGTCTGGCGACTCAAACTGTCTTGCGGGTGTGTAACTTTGTGTGCGTGTCTTTGCATAATTGTCAGGTTTGATTGCCTAATCCTGCTGCTGGAGTATATTTCTCGTTACATTTCTACAAGCCGGTGTCGTAAATGTTCAAACTGTATGAGTTTGAATCGACATCCACTATTTTATGAACGAAAAGCCTTGACACAGCCAAATAAGTTCATGCTGCCA
This sequence comes from Nerophis ophidion, assembly GCF_033978795.1. Classification (NCBI taxonomy): domain Eukaryota; kingdom Metazoa; phylum Chordata; class Actinopteri; order Syngnathiformes; family Syngnathidae; genus Nerophis; species Nerophis ophidion. The sequence goes on from NC_084619.1 coordinate 31,514,641, forward strand.
CAGAATACACTTGATAAAATGTTATCCTCTGGGGAAAGAGTGTCCTCTGCAGTGATAATTTGTGCTTGCCATAACAGGGCTGGTTTAATAGAATTTGTTACGCTGACAAAATACAAATGTCCACCACAGAAGACGCAGTTCCTCTGGACACTATATGGATTTTCCCCATCATATTTTTCCATACTTTTATTCCGGACATATCCGATACTACAGGAACTGCGTTATTAATATTGTGAGATTGACGGACAAATTGGTGAGGCGTGGGCTGTGATCCTAAATCCGTCATAGTGAAGACCTAAGCTCTCAGTTCACCGGTCGATCTACGCTCCTATCCTTACCTATGGTCATTAGCTTTGAGTTGTGACCGAAAGGACAAGATCAAGGCTACAAGCGAGCACAACTAGTTTCTTTTGTAGGTTGGCGGGGCTCTCTTAGAGGTAGGGTAGGAATCTGTTATTCGGGACAAGCTCAGAGGAAAGTCACTACTCCTCCACATCAAGAGGAGCCAGATGAGGTGGCTCCAACCTCTGGGTAGGTGTTCAGAGCACATCTGATTGGTAGGAAATCACAGAGAAGACCCAGCACACTTAGGAGAGGTTGGCCTAAGAATGCAGGACCTGGACGAAGGGAAGGGGAAGGGAAATCTGTGCTGATCTAGGATGCTGCCCCTGATAAGATACAATTGGTACCAACACTGTCGATTTATGTTACACTATATGCCTGACAGTGGATGTTAAACATCAACAGTTTTTGTTGTATTATCAGATACTTTTATTCTACTTGTTAAGTTTGTGTTAATAACTGTTTACTTTCTGCAGTAACGCTGTTCCATCTTGACTCCTTAACGTTTACTAGAAATATATTTTGTCGTTTCAAGCCAGTTTAGTGGCTGATTAAGCTTTTAGCTCGCCTGCTCCTGCTTGTTACAGTTACAATATTACACATATATATATTTTTTTTCCAAGATGGGGCTGCTGTAGTGGCTGCTGTTGGCAGGAGCTCTGTGCTCTTGTGTCATCCTTTTGTGTTTCCCTCTTGTTTTCATGTGTTATTATACTTTTTTGCCTTTTGGTCCGGGACCCTTTGGGACTGTGTGACAAGGGGTGGCACTTTCGGGACCTCTGGGGTGCTTTTTTGTGGACTTCTGGATCTGCCTCCCGGGAGCCTTTTGGCCATGGAGACCAGCTGCTGGGTGTCTGCCACACTGGAGTCGGTTTGGAGGGACTGGAGGAGATGCGGATGAGGGGACAGGGCTGCGGAGCTAGCACTGAGCACCAGGACGGAGAGGCTTTGCGGTGTCTTGGCTGGGTGAGCAGGAGTCGGACACCTCAGTCACCTTGGACGTATCCTCGCTCATCCATTCGGACTGGACACTGGCCGAGAGTGGAGTCGGTTGTCTTGGTTGCTTTGTTGGGTCTGCTCCTGTCTCTGGCCATGCTCCCTCCACCCCAGCGTACGATGGCGTGGAACACCGCAGAGGCCACCACAGTGGATATGTTTCTTTTACTTTTTATTCATAGCTGTATGTAGAAGTGTCTGCTTGTATCTGCTACTTTAATGTCTTTAATGTCCTCTCTGTTCTTTGATGTTTGATGTTTCCCTCTTACACACTTGTAAGAGGGATGTGTACTATGGCTATGAGTTGTTTTTATTATTATTTTTTTTTCCCTTGGCTTCAGTCTGCACCCCCCTCTCCAGGGCCCAGGCTAAGACCGATTTTTATTTTATTTTATTTTAATCTTCTATTTTTTTCTCCCATTCCCCCACCTTGTTTACCTGTATCTCATCTTTTTTGTAAGGGGCGCTGGAAGCTGGCAGACCCGTCAGCGATGCTGTTCTGTCTCCCTGTAATGTTTGTCTGATCTTGAATGGGATTGTGCTGAAAATTTAAATTTTCCTGAAGGAACTCTCCTGACGGAATAAATAAAGTACTATCTAATCTAATCTAATCTAATCATTTAGTGATACAGATAGCGATACAGTTAGCTGTTCTGGCAAGATGTGGAATTCCTTCCGGTTGGCAGACTGAGCATCAAATACGGGAATCGGCGTTTTGAAACGTGGACGGCTCCTTCATGATTGTGTCACACATGAACTGTACTATCGCTGTAAACAACACGGTTACTGTCATATAAATTTGCTCCAAACAGCAGCCTCCGACACACTAAATTGGATCAGTTCTAAAGAATATTTCTTAATTGTGAGCTGAATGTGAAGTGTGAAGTCATCATGTAGCGGTAAAGTCCTATACTATTACCGCTACTGGTTGCCGAATATAAATTAAGCTAGTTCAGACATGTGCAGCCGGCTACTAATTGATGTCCAAAATTGTGTCCATGTTTAACAAAAATATTTAATGTCATAAAGTCACATTTATATAACACACTTTGTACAAAAACGGAAAAAAGTTTGTCTGCAAACAAAAACGATTATCATCTAAAGACCCGTTACAAAGATATGCCTTCTATGTGAAGGTATGGAGTAAATTAACTGCATTATTGCAAAAGGGAACATGAAAACCAAAGAAAGAGGTGTTTGTTTTGGTATTATGGCTCTATTTTTGTTTTATTATTCTAATCGAAATTGCTCTGTTCGTCACACCAGTAGCAATTAGGGGCTGGTGTGTTAGAGCCAAATACACTTTCTGTCTGTCAAATTCATGACGTCACTAAAGGGGTTGGCTCCAAGGCCAAGTGCCTGGCTATTTAGGGAGGAGTCAGGATCTTGCTCGGGTGTTGCTGAGTAGAGGCGCGACAGTTTTTGACTTAAATGTAGCGGTAAAGTCCTATACTATTACTGCTACTGGTTGCCGAATATAAATGAAGCTAGTTCAGACGTGTGCAGCCGGCTACTAATTGATGTCCAAAATTGTGTCCATGTTTAACAAAAATATTTAATATCATAAAGTCACATTTATATAACACACTTTGTACAAAATGGAAAATACAAGGGAGCAAACAAATACTAGTCTGGCACAGTCAAAAACTGTTGAGCCTCTACTCAGCAACACCTGCGCAAGATCCTGACCCCTCCCTAAATAGCCAGGCACTTGGCCTTGGAGCCAACCCCTTTAGTGACGTCAAGAATTTGACAGACAGTAAGTGTATTTGGCTCTAACACATCATTTGGTAAGAGGTTTGGATCCGGCGCCTTTGATTATGCTTATTTTCCATCTTCCTGTTCCTCAACGCACGACACACTACCGTTGTCAGAGAAGCGTGATTTAAAAGGAAGTACGATGAATTCACACTCACTATAATCATGTTCTTGCCATTTAGATTAAAATCAAGATATATTCTTTATAACCGAGCCAAAGCGAGCGTGTCTGATGCTTTCAGCAAACTTATATGACAGTGACCGTGCTGTTTACAGCAATAGTCCAGTTCATATGTGACACAATCAAGAAGTAAGACCGCAGCAAAATAATGAAAGACAAACACAAAGAGTAATAGGTTCCAACAAACTGCATCTGAGCAGTTAGAAGCAGTTCCATTCATCGTCAAATACTTAAGTGCAGCATCGACGTGTTTAAGTGTCTAATTGTCTCAACACACTATGCACACTCACACACTTACATCTTAAAAAAGATATGCATCTTTATTGGCATTATTTGTCATCAAGCACCTTTGATGTTCTTCGCAGTAAAAAAGGTGTGGAGTGTTTGCACCGAGGGGCAGAGATGTGGGCACGGCTTTGCAGCGGAGAGGTGTCTGATTGGTGTAATACTGACAGCATTTTAATATTCATCTTTACACTTGAGAGTTTTAGCACTCACAATTAGATTTAAGATTTAGGTTTAGGTTTAACATCTAGTGTTCACATTTAGATGTAAATTTTTGTTTAGATTTAACATTTAGTGCTCACATTTAGATTTAGATTTAACATATAGGTTTAGATTTAACATTTAGTGCTCACATTTAGATTTAGATTTGACATTTATTGCTCACATTTGGTTTTAGATTAATTTAAAGTTAAAGTACCTATGATTGTCACACACACACTAGGTGTGGTGAAATGTGTCCTCTGCATTTGACCCATCCCCTCTATCACCCCCTGGAAAGTGAGGGGAGCAGTGGGCAGTAGCGGTGCCGCGCTCGGGAATCATTTATGGTGATTACATGTAACATTTAGTACTCGCATTTAGATTTAGATTTAACAAAAGGTTTAGATTAAACATTTAGTGTTTGCATTTAGATTTAGATTTAACATTTGGTGCTCACATTTAGATTTAGATTTAACTTATAGGTTTAGATTTAACATTTAACGCTCACATTTAGATTTAAGATTCATATTCAAGATTTAGGTTTAAATTTGGAATATGGGTTTATATTTAACATTTAGGTTTAGATTTAACATTTAGCGCTCACATTTGCATTTAAGATTTATATTCAATATTTAGGTTTACATTTAGGATTTACGTTTACATTTAACATTTAGGTTGTCATTGGACATTTAGTGTTTACATTTATATTTAGATTTAACATTTGGTGCTCACATTTAGATTTAGATTTAACTTATAGGTTTAGATTCAACATTTAAAGCTCACATTTAGATTTAAGATTTATATTCAAGATTTAGGTTTAGATTTGGTATATGGGTTTAGATTTAACATTTAGTTTTAGATTCAACATTTAGCGCTCACATTTGCATTTAAGATTTATATTCAATATTGAGGTTTACATTTAGGATTTACATTTAGATTTAACATTTAGGTTGTCATTGAACATTTAGTGTTTACATTTAGATTTAGATTTTGGATTTTGGTTTATGATTTAACATTTAATGCTCACATTTGGATTTAGATTTATACTCAAGATTTAGGTTTAAATTAAGGATTTAGGTTTTGATTTAGCATTTAGGTTTGAATTCAACATTTAGTCCTCGCATTTGGATTTAATATTTATATTCAAGACTTAGGTTAAAATTTAGAATTTAAGTTAACATTGAACAATTAGTGTTTGGATTTAGATTTAGATTTTAGATTTTGGTTTACATTTAACATTTAGTGCTCACATTTAGATTCACAATAAACGTATAGGTTTAGATACAACAATTAATCTTTTACATTTAGATTTAAGATTTTTATTCGAGATTTAGTTTTAAATGTAGGATTTAGGTTGAGATTCAACATTTAGTGCTCACATTTGGATTCAAGATCAATATTCAAGATTTAGGTTTACATTTAGGATTTAGGTTTAGATTTAACATTTAGGTTTACATAGAACATTTAGTGTTCACATTTAGGTTTAGATTTTGGTTTAGATTTAACATCTATATTTATATTTATATTCAAGATTTAGGTTTAAATTAAGATTTAGGTTTAGATTTAACATTTAGGTTTAGATTGACCATTTAGCGCTCACATCTGGATTAAAGATTTATATTCAAGATTTAGGTTTAAATGTAGGACTTAAGTTTAGATTCAACATTTAGATTTACATTGAACATTTAGTGTTAACATTTATATTTATATTTTTTATTTTGGGTTAGATTTAAGATTTAGTGCTCACATTTAGATTTATATTTAACGTATTGGTTTAGATTTAACATTTGGCGCTCAGATTTAGATTTAAGATTTATATTCAAGATTCAGGTTTAAATTCAGGATTTAGATTTAGAAATAAAATTTAGCGCTCACATTTGGATTTAAGAATTATATTCAAGATTTAGGTTTAAATTTAGGATTTAGGTTTAGATTTAACATTTAGGTTTGCATTGAACATTTAGTGTTCACATTTAGATTTAGATTTTACATTTTGGTTTAGATTTAACATTTAGAGCTCACATTTAGATTTACATTTAACATATAGGTTTAGATTTAGTATCTAAATATAGTGGCGACTTGTCCAGGGTGTACGCCCCCTTCCGCCCGATTGTAGCTAAGATAGGCGCCAGCGCCCCCCAGCGACCCCAAAAGGAAATAAGCGGTAGGAAATGGATGGATGGACTTAAATGTAAAGAAAATTTGTAAAATTTGAGAAATGAGTTAAATCTGACAAATATATCTGCTTGAAAAGTGTTATTGAACTTTAAAATTTGGCACCACGTAGGCAGGCTTTATCAGTTGATGCTCATAAACTTAGATATGACACAGCTGAGCCTACTCGAATGAAAGTCAAAATGTCTTTTAAGAAGACCTGAACAGTCCTGTTACCATGGAATCAATGCCCTAAGAATACAATGACCTTGATGAATGAGAAAAATCACAGGCAGTGTCTGGTTCATGCCCACATTTTCTTATCTAATTCCTAAATGAAAATACGGGAGGCATGACGGTCTCTTCCTGTTTCCTGCATTCAAAGTCAGAAAGCTGTGATCGTGTGATAAAAAGTACAATCAGACTCACTACATTGTTGTTTTCTGATTACCAACCTGCTAAAAACAATGGCAGCCACTGCATCAAGGCTAAACACACGGAGACACATTTTATTCATCTGTGAATATTACCGTAAATAATTTCGACGACAGCTTACATGCATCCTTATGCCAAAAAACATATTCTGACACGACCCTTTTAAGTCAAACATGTTCTTTACAAGACAGCATGTACAAATATATTGCCCTATTTGAATCTCCTTGTGTGACATCTTTCATTGAAGGTGTCCCAGGAAAAGCAGCTCACATTGACGTCATTTAGCAACAAGTAAACATGAAAACAAAGGTTTGTCTGGAAGCAACCCATTCAAGACATTGACATACACTATCAGCAAAATGTATCATAATAGTACCAAACACTTTTTTTGTTTAGTTGTACTGCAGGTACCTTGAAAAGATTACTGAACAATTTGAGTATTTACACTATCACTACTAGAAACAATTTTCCATTTCATTGTGTTTTCATACCTTCGCATTGGAGGACGATTTCTGGTGGAAACGACTTTATCAAAACAAAATATAGAAAAAGGGTGGTCAAAAACCGGGGGATGGGGGATGTGGGGGCTGAGTGGCAAGGAGGATTTACAGCAAGGCAAGGCAAGGCAATTCAAAGTGCTTTAGAGATGTATAAAATTACATGAAGCCGAATTAAATAATGAATGAAGATAAAGTTATCATAAAAAAACACTTTTGAATTAATTAAATTCAAATCAAAGAGTGTACCAGTATATAAAATACTTTCAGTTATCGTTTGTACAGTTAAAATTATTTTCAGCCTGGATTTGAACATTTAAAACATGTCTCACATCTTCTGGAAGACTCTTCCAGATTTTAGGAGCATACAAGTGAAATGCAGCCTTGCCATGTTTGGTCCTGACTCTGGGAACCGGCAGGAGACCACTCTCTGAGGGTCTAGGAGCCCGAGAAGGTTCATATGGTTTTAATATGTAATTTGGTCCTAGACCATGAAAGGACTTGAAAACCAGCAGAGCTGTTATAAAATCCATTCTCTGAGCACCAGAAAGCCAGTGCTTGTGACTTAAGCACTGGAATATGGATGTATTTCCTGGTTCCGGTCAGGACTCGAACAACAGTATTTTGCATGTACTGAAGCTGCTTTTCAGCTTGTTTAGAAAGACTACTGAGAAGGCCATAGCTGTAGTCTAACCTGCTAGAAAACAAAGGTATAGAGCAGTCTCCCCAAGTCTGCTTTAGGCATTAGCCCTTGGATTTTAGCAATGGTTTTTAGGCAGTAAAAAGCAGGTAATGTGACTGGCTTAGTTTGGCTGTTAAAATTTAAGTCTGAGTCCATTATTAGCCCTAGATATCTAACCTGATTATTAGGTTTCAGAGAGAGGCTCTCAATGTGTCTGAAAACCTTTGATCTTTGCTTCTGCGGGCCAGAGGAAATTACTTCAGTTCAACCGAAGAAAATTGTTTTGCATCCACACACTGATGTGTTCGATGCGGTGACAAAATGAATCAACTGGCCAACGTTCACATGTTTAAGCAGAGATCAGCGTTGATGTAGTAAGACACATTGGAGCCTGCCTAGTGGCAGCATTTACAAGTGTGACATTATTGACCCCTGAAGAACCACACAGGTCGTAGCCATTTGGTTTGAGACACACTAACCAACAGAGTTTGTCCTGTGATCATACAGGGCTTGAACCTAAGAGCAGAACCAGTTAATCCCACCTAGTTTTTAACCTGTGTAATACGAAAGCATGGTCAACTGTGTCAAAGGCAGAGCTCAGGTCAAACAGAACCGGACAGGGACTTTTTCTGCATTTGTGTTCAGGCAGATGTAATTTTTCACCTTGATCAGAGCTGTTTCAGCCTGATTAGAAAGTATCAGCACATTATTGTACAGGAGAATGTTACAAAGATGTTGGTATACAACTTTTTTTAGGACTTTGTCCAAAAATGGCAGGTTTGATATGGGATGATAGTTTTTCAGTGTGAGAGTCCAGTCCATAGTGGGGCAAGCAGGAAAACACCTTGAGTGGAGACACGTCAGCAGCGCAGAGACGTCCCCAGCTGATGCACAGAAGAGTGGTCCACCCTGGGTCCCAACTTTGAACAGCTAGTACCTCATCTGTGGTCACCTAATCTGTGGCCCCCCACTCCACGAAGGAGACGGCAGATCAACTGGTCTAAAAGAGGGGTCTATTTAAAGGCAAGAGTATACAAATGGGTTTTAATATGGGACTTAAATGCTTCTACTGAGGTAGCATCTCTAACTGTTACCAGGAGTGCATCCCAGAGTACTGGAGCCCAAATAGAAAACGCTCTATAGGCAGCAGACTTTTTTTGGGCTCTGGGAATAACTAACAAGCCAGAGTTATTTGAACGGCGATTTCTTGTCGGGACCTTCGGTACAATAGATTCAGCAAGATAGGATGGAGCTAGACCGTATTTTATATATATGTAGTAGAACCTTAAAGTCGCATATAAAGAGCACTGGAAGCCAGTGCAGGTGAGCTAGTATCAATAAACGTCGAGGTCACCAATGTGGGAGTCGATTTATTGAGGCGAGAGATCAGTAGTTCTGAGCCGGTGAGTTTATCATCGGACTTCCTTCAACAACAACCACTTTCAACCGGAAGTGTGTCCCCTTAAATGGGGTCACGTCCGGCCTATCCACCAATCCCCAATCTGGTGACGAGAACACAATCACTTATTCATAAAATTACGTTAATGACAAATTATTGTGGATCACTTATTCATGTGAACTTTAGTGATTATGTATTTATTAATTTATGTGTGTTACAGATTAGTTTAGGACGTTAACGTGGTTGAAATTATCCATTCCGGACGAGGCAGTTAGCATCGAGGGGATAACTATGTTTCGGTCGGACAGGAACAGATCTCTCTCTGGTAAATCCCGAGGCGGTGGTGTTTGCATATACGTCAATAATAACTGGTGCAATAATGGGAAGATAGTATCACCTCACTGCTCTCCTGATGTTGAACTATTAACTATGGCCATTTTATTTACCCAGGGAATTCAGTGCTATGATCTTCACAGCAGTGTACATTCCAGTGCTAACACAGAAGAAGCTTTGAATGCTTTGTACTTCTCCATCAATGAACTGCAAACTACACATCCAGAGGGAGTTGTCATCATGGCAGGGGATTTTAATCAAGCTAACATGAAAACAGTTTTCCCTCATTTCCATCAATATGTGAATTTTGCAATCAAGAGTGGAAGCAAGCTGGACTTGGTTTATAGTAATATTAAACAGGCGTATAAAGCTGCACCACGTCCCCACCTCAGCTCCTCAGACCATCTATCTGTGACGCTAATTCCTGCATACAAACCCCTGCTGATCAGGAAGCAAGCTACAGTGAAGCAGGTGAGGACCTGGCCAGAGGGAGCAATGTCAGTATTACAAGACTGCTTCGAAACCACAGACTGGGACATGTTTAAAGCTGCCGCCACTGAAAATCATCACACGTGTGGAGGAGTATGCAGAGTCTGTGTCCGCATACATTCAGAAGTGCATGGAGGATGTCAGTGTGATCAAGAACATCCTCACACGGGCCAACGAGAAACCCTGGATGAACAGTGAGGTACGTGCAATGCTGAAGGCTTGGAACAAGGCTTTCAAGTCTGGCGACATGGTGGCATTAAAATCAAAGAGAGCTAACCTGAACCGTGCCATTAATGTTGTAAAGCGTGCTCACAGAAAGTGCAGGACTTCTTCGAGAACCCTACAAACACTAGACGAATGTGGCAGGGCATAGAGGTCATCACGGACAATAAAGCTGCCCCCAGTCCCCGTGACAACAGTATCAGCTACCTAGGTGACCATAAGAACTATTTTGCAAGGTTTGTGGTACTTAACACCACTCCGCCGAGAAAATCCATCCCTCGCCCTGATGAGCAGCCGCTCAACCTGGATATAGCGGATGTCCGGAAAACCCTGAGGAGAGTGAACCCCCAAGCACTGGGACCTGATGACATTCCGGGCAAGGTGCTTAAGGGATGTGCAGACCAGCTGGCTGGGGTTCTCACAGATATCTTCAACATCTCGCTTACCCAGGCTGTGGTACCATCATGCTTTAAGACGGCCACATTCATCCCAGTGCCTAAAAAAACCCTAATCTCCTCCCTCAATTATTATCGCCCTGTTTCACTCACCCCCATCATAATGAAGTGCTTTGAGAGGCTGGTAAAGGAATATATATTGTCTCCAGACTTCCCCCCACATTCGACCCATACCAGTTTGCTTATTACCCTAACCGCTCCACAGAGCACTCCACCTGAGCTTAGAACATCTGGAAGGACACACACGTGCGATGTTGTTCCTGGACTTCAGCTCAGCATTCAACACCATCATCCCGCAGCACTTGGTGAGAAAACTGGCCACCCTTGGATTCAGTTCCCCCCTATGCAACTGGCTGCTTGACTTCCTCACAGACAGACCCCAATCTGTGAGAGTGGGCAACAGCACCTCCAGTGCCATCTCCCCCCAGGGCTGCGTCCTGAGTCCACTGCTGTTCACATTGATGACTCATGACTGCTGCGCCAGGTCCACTACTAACCACATTGTGAAGTATTCAGACGACACAACAGTAGTGGGCCTCATCCGTGACAAAAATGACATGGACTACAGGGAGGAGGTGAAAAATTTGGTTGACTGGTTCAGAACCAACAACCTGGTCTTGAATGTCAACAAGACCAAGGAGATCATCGTTGAATTCAGAAAGCACCAGTCCAGCCACGCTCCGCTCTACATCAACGGCACAGTGGTGGAGATGGTAAGCAACACCAAGTTCCTGGGGTGCAGATCACTGACAATATAACCTGGTCCCTACACACCGGAGCTCTTGTAAAAAGAGCTCAGCAGTGCATGCACCTTTTGCGTCGGATGAAAAGAGCACAGCTCCCTCCCCCCATTCTCACCACATTCTACAGAAGCACTATAGAGAGCCTGCTGACCAACAGCATCTCTGTCTGGACTGGAGCCTGCAATGCCTCAGACTGGAAGTCTCTCCAGAGAGTGGTGAGGATGGCAGAAAAGATCATCAGGACTCCTCTTTTTACTATCCAGGAGATCGCAAAAAGGCGCTGCCTGACCAGGGCTCAGAAAATCTGCAAAGACTCCTCCCACCCCCACCAAGGACTGTTTTCACTGCTGGACTCTAGAAAGAGGTTCCGCAGCCTCCGAAGCAGAACCTCCAGGTTCTGTAACAGCTTCTTCCCTCAGGCCGTAAGACTCTTGAACGCATCATAATTAAATTATCCCCTCAACTCCCCCCAAAATGGATTAACTCGCTGGAATAAAAAAGACAATATAACATATATCCATAAACGTGGACGCATGTGAAAAAGCGCAATATATTTATCTGTACAGTAATCTATTTATTTATTTATATATATTTATTTATTTTATATATAAATGTATGTATTATTTATTTATATTTATTTAATTATGGCAGAGGGGTTAGTGCGTCTGCCTCACAATACGAAGTTCCTGCAGTCCTGGATTCAAATCCAGGCTCGGGATCTTTCTATGTGGAGTTTGCATGTTCTCCCCGTGACTGCGTGGGTTCCCTCCGGGTACTCCGGCTTCCTCCCACTTCCAAAGACATGCACGTGGGGATAGGTTGATTGGCAACACTAAATTGGCCCTAGTGTTTGAATGTGAGTGTGAATGTTGTCTGTCTATCTGTGTTGGCCCTGCGATGAGGTGGCGACTTGTCCAGGGTGTACCCCGCCTACCGCCCGATTGTAGCTGAGATATGCGCCAGCGCCCCCCGCGACCCCAAAAGGGAATAAGCGGTAGAAAATGGATGGATGGATAATTATATATGCACCTTATTGCTTTTTTTTATCCTGCACTACCATGAGCTTATGTAACGAAATGTCCTTGTTATCTGTGATGTAAAGTTAAAATTTGAATGGCAATAAAAAGGAAGTCTAAGTCTAAGTCTAAGTCTAAGTCTTAACGCATGTGTTTTCCAATTTCTATAAGGGGATTAAATGAGCTCTGGTCACACAACCCTAAAACCGGGGCACCCCTGTATTGTACACTTTGAGTCTGTGAATAATATGTCAGTTCCTTCGTGCTTTGGTTATTCCATGACAAAAAAGTAGCAAAAAAAATCTTGATCTCCAATGATCTTATTGCTTGATATTTACCTTTAAGAGATCCTTCACAGATATTACCCTGCCGCTGCAAATGCTCCCCTCCCTTGCACGATCTTTTCGTGAGAAGACACATGCAACACAGCTATGTGGCAAAGCCGCCACTTGCAATGCATCCACAGTAATGATAGTTGGCTAACAGCTCTTCTTACCACAAAACACCCATCTGCTGCAAGGACCGCAGTCATGGCCAGGGCCTTCTTTTCATGCATCATGCACAATCTTTTGGGGAACAGACGCTTTGTCGTAAATTGCTCGAAAGCAAGTGTGCATGTGTGCAAACTTGTGTGCCTGGAAGGAAATTATATAGAGCATCGCGTGTGTCTGAAACTGCAACCTGTCTGTCCAGTTTAGTGTCTTCCAGCACAATCCATTACCTGGTAACAGGAATGTAAACTACAAAGAATGTAACTCATGTACAAAAGACATGCAGGCTGGGAAGAACAGAGATTTTTATGAATGGAAGTGCTTGTCGTCATTCATGAATCCTCTTCAATGTACAGGTGACAACAAAAAAGATGAAAATGAACACTTGACATGCATTTTGCCACTAATTCTATCAACATGCAGGGAGTTTGGTGACAGAGAAAAAAAGCGTGTTTGCAAATACATCCATCAATCCAAATGCAGAAAGGAAGCGTATGTTCCTCCATCTTGTGAAAGCTATACGGGGCTGTCAGCACCTATGAGACAAAACTAATCCAGAGTGACAGGAGAACCATGACAACACCTCAATTTCTTTTGCCTCAAACTTCAATCACTGAAACAAAACAATCTGAAAGCCTGTTGGCAGCCAACACAAAGACGAAATAGTTGCAGGAGAGTCGCTTTGCTGCACGGACAAGCTCTCATTGTAAGAAGAGCCAGCAGTTTGAGGTCATGCTGTCGATCCCGGGACGAGGGAGGGACACCAGGATGTAATTAAAATTCAGTCTGGGTTATTAGAGCATGTCTGCCTTTGTGCCTTCAAGCGCACACAAACACAGGCTAAGAATGGCCACCTTCATACACTTCACCTTAATTAGACCTGTCAACATTTGTATTGAAGGCTCAATTTAAACATGCGGACCATCAGACCAGATCCTTAACATTGGTCACGACTACACATGAAATTATATGCATTTCGAGTCCTAGAATGCTAGAAAATGCCTACTCAGTGGAATAGTGGTTAGAGTGTCTGCCCTCAGGTCGGTAGGTTGTGAGTTCAAACCCCGGCTGAGTCATACCAAAGACAATAAACATTGGACCCATTACCTCCCTGCTTGGGACTCAGCATCAAGGGTTGGAATTGGGGGTTAAATCACCAAAAATGATTCCCGGGCGTGGCCACAGCTGCTGCCTACTGCTCCCCTCACCTCCCAGGGGGAGCAGTGGACAGCAGTGGGCTCAAATGCAGAGGACAAATTTCATTGTGTGACAATCATTGGTACTTTAAATTTTAACTGAAAACCGTTCTGAATGGTTACAATCGTTTTTAACATTTTCCTAAAACGCCCCACTCTTGCTGACAATATTGGCACCTATTTCATAATTCTGGAGCTAAAAATACTGTTTACAGGTAAAATTCTCCCCAAAATAGATACAGTAGTGATTCTATGCTTGTTTTCTCAAGAGTTTCAGCACATACTGTAGCGGCCACGCTCCAAAATGGGGGTGTGCCTGCATCAGCCTGCTGATGTCCCCTACAGAAGACTGGAGGCAAGTTCATATTGCGAAATATGTGTTTTGGTAGGATCTTTAACCCAAATCGTGTTTTTTTATTGCAAAGAATTTTAAAACAATTATCAAAATACCCCGAGGGAAAAAGACTGAGTTAGAACCTGGGGAAAAGATTATGTACATTACGTGTTGTACAAGTTTTCACCAATTTTTGGGTCATTCATGGGGGTTTACCATAAATTGATTAACGTGGACCCCGACTTAAACAAGTTGAAAAACGTATTCGTGTGTTACCATTTAGTGGTAACACACAGAATAGGTACTGAATTGTGCAATTTACTAATAAAAGTTTTAATCAATCAATCAATCAGTGTCACTATGACTTGGCAATTCCTTCTTGAAACAGACACACTATTGGCTGCATTATGGAGTTTAATTGTATTCATATTGCAAAAACCGAAATGTAGGTGTGCTTTATGCTGGCAGCAGGTAACACAAGCTCCGCCACGGACATACTGTCACTAAAAAAATAGAGAAAAGGAAGGTAAGTTGGCAGTATTCTATTTAGAAGAAGTCTAGAGTCATTATTTAACGGAGACTTTTACGTTGTCAAACTTTGTCAACACACCTTCTCAAACCAATATTGCATGTCTGGCTTTACAATAAAAGCATTACGCTTTTCATCTGGTCTAATGACACTACCAAACTAAACATCTTACATTACGAACATGCTTTGTCAAAGATGTTTTGTAATGTAATCTGTGATATTTTTACCCAAATAAACGTTTTCTGGCAGATTGAAATAAAGTGTATATGCTTTTATAGCCTTTTCTGAATGATAGAGTGCAATTACATAATGTTTACCAGGCTGAACATTACATTTTGATAAAAAAAAAAAATAGAGGTTAAAACATCATCGTGCATTTATTCAAGTAGAACTATCACATTTTACATTACCAAACATCTTTGACAATCAAAGCATGATCATAACAATCCACATTTTGTGTTCTTAACCACTCTAAATGCAAATGCTCCTACAGCAGGAATACAACGTCTATATTCCTACAAAAAAAAATATCTGGCAAGACACCAATGTACGGCAGGTATTTTTTTTTAACATTCTCATTAAATGCGTGTTTGTGTCCATTTTGTGTTGAGCTGTTTAAAAAAGCATAATGTTTTAAAAAAAACATTTCATTCATGGAAACTAATTGTCTATTCATGGTAATAAACACTTAAAAATGATCTGTCTGTAACGATGTGTCACTTCATTTCTGTTAGTTTTTTGTGTTTTTGTATTTACTTCCGGTTCAGTGCTCTTATTTTGTTGTATTTCCTGTTTTTATTCACGGAGCACTATTTTTCTCTTTTCGTTGATTGGCAGCGGTTCACACCTGCTGTCAATCACACTAGTGTCTATTTATGTTTCACTCGAGCACTCCTCAGTGCTCGATGATAATATTATGTTGAGAACGTCTATCTGCACGACTGCTTTATGTTTGCTTTTGTTATTTTCTTTTGTGTATTAAATTCATCTTACCTCCACGCAACTCTCCTGGATTCTTGCATACTCGGGGACACACAACTGCAGCCATGCGACATCCCAACAGTATCATCGAGCCAGAAGAAAGTGTCCTCGCGAGAATCCCTGTCGGCAATCCTCAGCCGACGTTCTGGACCGCACAATTCCTGGAGGACTTGAAGGCCAGGTTTGTGCGGTCCCAGCCTACAGACGCGGACCCTCTCCCCGCGGCAACGCCACCGGCTTCGGCTCTCCGACCGGCGCGTCCCCCGCCGCCATCTTTCCTCTCGGCTCAACGGCTGGCTACGGCTCTCCGACCAGCACGTCCGCCACTTCCTGCATGCCTCGCGGCTCCCGCGGCAACGCTACCGGCTACGGCTCTCCGACCGGCGCGTCCTCCGCCGCCATCCTTCCTCTCGGCAACGCTGCCGGCTACGGCTCACCGACCGGCGCGCCCGCCTCCTCCTTCACGTCTCGCGGCTCCTGCGGCTCCGTCGCCGACTGCGGCTCTCCGACCGGCACGTCCGCCGCCGCCATCCTTCCCGTCGTCTGCTGAGCTGCTTCTCCCTGCTCCTACGCAGCTTCCAGCGGCTGCTCCCCGGCTGCTCTTTTTGCCAGCTCCCGCTCTCTTTTTTGGTTCGCCGAGAGCTCCAGTGGAGCCCACAGTGAGGTCGCTTTTGTCCTCCTGCTGGGACTCGGCACGGGACGTGTCTTCGTCCCTCCTCCTGGTCCCCTCCCGCCCGTCCCTGGTTTTCGCACCGGGGGACTCCGACGAGCAGGCACGTTTTCCCGCATGTGTGAACGGTGTCTGGCAGCCACCTAGTGGAAGGGGGCCCACTATACACTGCGGTGCAGCCAGGCACACACCGCTGTCATCCCCGCCAGCGTCTCCTTCCACGGAGACATCTACGTCCCTGGCGGGCTTTCGCCTAGCCCCAACGCCGGCTCCACGCCGAGCCCCAACGCCGGCTCCACGCCGAGCCCCAACGCCGGCTCCACGCCGAGCCCCAACGCCGGCTCCACGCCGAGCCCCAACGCCGGCCCCACGCCGTGCCCCAACGCCGGCTCCACGCCGAGCCCCAACGCCGCCAAGAGCAGCACCACGCCGGGCTTCGTCACCGCCGGCATCCGCTATTCCTCGGCCAGCATTTGCTGCTCCTCGCCCGGCGTCATCTGCCGCTTTCACGCCGCCGATGACGCCTGCCGCTTCAACACCGCCGATGACGTCTGCCGCTTTCACGCCGCCGATGACGTCTGCCGCTTTCACGCCGCCGATGACGTCTGCCGCTTTCACGCCGCCGATGACGTCTGCCGCTTTCACGCCGCCGATGACGTCTGCCGCTTTCACGCCGCCGATGACGTCTGCCGCTTTCACGCCGCCGATGACGTCTGCCGCTTTCACGCCGCCGATGACGTCTGCCGCTTTCACGCCGCCGATGACGTCTGCCGCTTTCACGCCGCCGATGACGTCTGCCGCTTTCACGCCGCCGATGACGTCTGCCGCTTTCACGCCGCCGATGACGTCTGCCGCTTTCACGCCGCCGATGACGTCTGCCGCTTTCACGCCGCCGATGACGTCTGCCGCTTTCACGCCGCCGATGACGTCTGCCGCTTTCACGCCGCCGATGACGTCTGCCGCTTTCACGCCGCCGATGACGTCTGCCGCTTTCACGCCGCCGATGACGCCTGCGGTTTCCACGCCGCCGGTTACGTCTTCTGCTTCCCGGCCTGCTTCAGCGCGCCCGCTTCTACGTCGGCCGTGGATGTGGCCGTGCCCTGCGCACTCTCCTCTTTTTCGGCCAGTGATTTGGCCGTTCCCTGGCCGCCCGCCTCGCCAGTTCCAGCGGCGCTCTACGCGGCGCCGCCACCTGACTTTCCCTCGCTGGCTGCGGGGACACGAGGTTTGGCAACCCTCCACCAAATCCTCCCTCCACCCTCCCTTACATTTTGGACTTTTTTCCATTTTTTTTTTCTTTCCCAGGGAACATCTGGTATCTGTTCCTTGAGGGGGAGGTCCTGTAACGATGTGTCACTTCATTTCTGTTAGTTTTTTGTGTTTTTGTATTTACTTCCGGTTCAGTGCTCTTATTTTGTTGTATTTCCTGTTTTTATTCACGGAGCACTATTTTTCTCTTTTCGTTGATTGGCAGCGGTTCACACCTGCTGTCAATCACACTAGTGTCTATTTATGTTTCACTCGAGCACTCCTCAGTGCTCGATGATAATATTATGTTGAGAACGTCTATCTGCACGACTGCTTTATGTTTGCTTTTGTTATTTTCTTTTGTGTATTAAATTCATCTTACCTCCACGCAACTCTCCTGGATTCTTGCATACTCGGGGACACACAACTGCAGCCATGCGACATCCCAACACTGTCTAGGTTACACCTATTAATGATGAAACAATATATCCACCTTCATTTTAAGTTAACTATGAACACACTGCGAGTTAAGTCCAATTACAGTCCTATTAAAATCATGACAGAGCGTCTTGCCAACTTGATGAAGCAATCCAAGCGTATCACTGCAAATACAATGAGTGACGAATGTTAAAATAATATCTCAATGACAGATATTAATGCATAAAAATATGTAAAAGCTGCTGATAGTGTGTTTGATTGACCAGCAGGTACAAGGAAAACTGCAGAAGTCCACTTTCCAAGGTAAATACTGTACATTATTATTACAAAACCCAAAACTAGTGAAGTTGGCACGTTGTGTAAATTGTAAATACAAACAGAATACAATGATTTGCAAAACCTTTTCAACTTATAATCAATTGAATGCACTGCAAAGACAAGATACTTAATTTCTGAACTGAGAAACTTTATCCGTCCATCCATCCATCCATCTTTTTCCGCTTATCCGAGGTCAGGTCACGGGGGCAGCAGCCTAAGCAGGGAAGCCCAGACCTCCCTCTCCCCAGCCACTTCGTCTGGCTCTTCCCGGGGGATCCAGAGGCATTCCCAGGCCAGCCGGGAGACATAGTCTTCCCAACGTGTCCCGGGTCTTCCCCGTGGCCTCCTACCAGCTGGACGTGCCCTAAACACCTCCCTAGGGAGGCATTCGGGTGGCATCCTGACCAGATGCCCGAGCCACCTCATCTGGCTCCTCTCGATGTGGAGGAGCAGCGGCTTTACTTTGAGTTCCTCCCGAATGGCAGAGCTTCTCACCCTATCTCTAAGGGAGAGCCCCGCCACACGGCGGAGGAAACTCATTTCGGCCGCTTGTACCCGTGATCTTATCCTTTCAGTCATGACCCTAAGCTCATGACCATAGGTGAGGATGGGAACGTAGATCGACCGGTAAATTGAGAGCTTTGCCTTCAGGCTCAGCTCCTTCTTCACCACAAAGGATCGGTACAACGTCCGCATTACTGAAGACGCCGCACCGATTCGCCTGTCGATCCCATGATCCACTCTTCCCCTACTCGTGAACAAGACTCCTAGGTACTTGAACTCCTCCACTTGGGGTAGGGTCTCCTCCCCAAACCGGAGATGGCACTCCACCCTTTTCCGGGCGTGAACCATGGACTCGGACTTGGAGGTGCTGATTCTCATTCCGGTCGCTTCACACTCGGCTGCAAACCGATCCAGTGAGAGCTGAAGATCCCGGTCAGATGAAGCCATCAGGACCACATCATCTGCAAAAAGCAGAAACCTAATCCCGCGGCCACCAAACCGGAACCCCTCCAAATTAGCTAATATTTGCAAATAATAACATTTCTCAGTTCGAACATGGAGTATCTTGTCTTTGCAGTCCATACAAACTGAATTTAAGTTGAAAAGGATTTGTATTCTGTTTTTATTTATGATTTACACAACGTGACAACTTCACTGGTTTTGGGTTTGTACATTACTTCATAAAACTACTATAGTTGTTAGTAGTGAATTCTATTGTATGTTTTTTATACAATAGTTTTTATTTGCAAATGTGGTTTTCTTTTTAAAAGGCAAAAAGCCTTTTAAAAAGAAAACCACATGTTGAAATTGTAATGTTTTGTGGAGGATGGATGGATGGATGGATGGATGGATGTGGAGGCCAAGCACCGATTAAATTGATTTCAATTAATTTTAAAAGGAGATGTTGATTTGAGATGTAAATGTTTTAAGTTTAGAGCTCTGTCACAGAACCATATAAGTTCTTAAGTTGAGGTACTGCTGTACTGTACCAGCTCAGCGGCCTTGTGGTTAGAGTGTCCGCCCTGAGACTGCAAGGTTGTGAGTTCAATTCCCGGCCGAGTCCTACCAAAAACTATAAAAAAATGGGACACATTACCTCCCTACTTGGCACTCAGCATCAAGGGTTGGAATTGGGGGTTAAATCACCAAATGATTCCCAAACGCGGCGCAAGCTGCTGCTTACTGCTCCCAGGGGGTGAACATGGACGGAGGTCAACTGCAGAGGACACATTTCACCACACTTAGTGTGTGTGTGACGATCGTTGGAACTTTAACTTTAACTTTATTTACTGGTTAAATAAAGTGCAACTGAAACATAGTCATCTTTTCACTTGTCTCCTAATCTGAATTAGATTCTTCAAAGAAAATATTTGAAAAAATCAAATACCATAATATTTATTGTACAGCATATTCATCCGAATCAGTCATTGCCAAACTAAAACACAACAGTTACTTTTTTCGGAGCTTTTTGGAGCTGCAATATATTCCAGTGTTATTAACCATTAGTCAGTTGTGCAACCGACCAAAATGTAATTCTATGTTCAACAGTTTTAGTTTCAAACAACATTATCGTGTAATACAGGTGATGCAAACATCAGATGACTGTAGTTTGGGTTCTGTTCTAGATATGTGTCAGAATGAACGCTTACTTTCCTGACCTGTTGGGCCAGCAGTTGATTCCCCATGGAGGAATCAGGAACACACGCACATGTTGAGGCAAGTGAAAAGTGGCCCCTGTTGCACGACAACGCTTTCACTGCTCACTCTCCCATGTCCCCAGGATGCTTTTCACATCGATTGTCTAATTGTGCCGCCATGCACTCCCTGCGTCACCATTATCTACCACGTGCATGTTGAAGAGCGCTGACATTCCCACAGTGTTGTGGCAACATGATTACGCCGTCCGTCTCGCAGTTCGTAAGGAACCTCTTACCCCCAAAATCACACCTGCAGCATCTAGATGTCACAGTCGAAAGACTGTTGATAGGAAATGTTGAAATACAAAATATAAAAATGAACGAATGAAAAATGAATTCAAACAACATTTCTAAGAGACAGTTTCCCACTTGTCCCTCACTTACTTGTCAAGTTCTACAATCTACGGTATACATTTTGGGCCTGCTCTATTAAGATCCAAATACCATGCACTAAACAGCATGTCCATCCATCTTCTTCCGCTTATCCGAGGTCGGGTCGCGGGGGCAACAGCCTAAGCAGGGAAACCCAGACTTCCCTCTCCCCAGCCACTTCGTCTAACTCTTCCCGGGGGATCCCGAGGCGTTCCCTGGCCAGCCGGGAGACATAGTCTTCCCAACGTGTCCTGGGTCTTCCCTGTGGCCTCCTACCGGTTGGACGTGCCCTGGGTGGCATCCTGACCAGATGCCCGAACCACCTCATCTGGCTACTCTCGATGTGAAGGAGCAGCGGCTTTACTTTGAGCTCCTCAGGGATGGCAGAGCTTCTCACCCTATCTCTAAGGGAGAGCCCCGCCACACGGCGGAGGAAACTCATTTCGGCCGCTTGTACCCGTGATCTTATCCTTTCGGTCATGACCCAAAGCTCATGACCATTGGTGAGGATGGGAACGTAGATCGACCGGTAAATTGAGAGCTTTGCCTTCCGGCTCAGCTCCTTCTTCACCACAAAGGATCGGTACAACGTCCGCAATACTGAAGACGCCGCACCAATCCGCCTGTCGATCTCACAATCCACTCTTCCCTCACTCACTCGTGAACAAGACTCCTAGGTACTTGAACTCCTCCACTTGGGGCATGGTCTCCTCCCCAACCCGGAGATGGCATTCCACCCTTTTCCGGGCGAGAACCATGGACTCGGACTTGGAGGTGCTGATTCTCATTCCGGTCGCTTCACACTCGGCTGCGACCCGATCCAGTGAGAGCTGAAGATCCCGGTCAGATGAAGCCATCAGGACCGCATCATCTGCAAAAAGCAGAGACCTAATCCTGCGGTCACCAAACCGGAACCCCTCAATGCCTTGACTGCGCCTAGAAATTCTGTCCATAAAAGTTATGAACAGAATCGGTGACAAAGGACAGCCTTGGCTGAGTCCAACCCTCACTGGAAATGTGTTCGACTTACTGCCGGCAATGCGGACCAAGCTCTGGCACTGATCGTACAGGGAGCGGACCGCCACAATAACACAGTCCGATACCCCATACTCTCTGAGCACTCCCCACAGGACTTCCCGAGGGACACGGTTGAATGCCTTTTCCAAGTCCACAAAGCACATGTAGACTGGTTGGGCAAACTCCCATGCACCCTCAAAAACCCTGCCAAGAGTATAGAGCTGGTCCACAGTTCCACGACTAGGACGAAAACCACACTGTTCCTCCTGAATCCGAGGTTTGACTATCCGGCGTAGCCTCCTCTCCAGTACACCTGAATAAACCTTACCGGGAAGGCTGAGGAGTGTGATCCCACGATAGTTGGAACACACCCTCCGGTCCCCCTTCTTAAAGAGAGGAACCACCACCCCGGTCTGCCAATCCAGAGGTACCGCCCCCGATGTCCACGCGATGCTGCAGAGTCTTGTCAGCCAGGACAGCATGTGCAAACTATAAAATTGCGTGTTTCTTCTAAGACTGTTTGTACAATTGATAACAAGTGCAAAAGTTGTGCAGACTCATATTTTTAAATGAAGTTTTTGCGTGTACTACCCGCATTAACACTCATTTCCCTCCATGTTCCCTCCAGCCTGTATAATTTTGCAATGTTGTGAAAGCAGCACACATATATGATATACAATACCTTTTTTGAATATAGAATCATAATCTAAACAACAGAAACTATTTTTAGCTGTCAAGACTTGGACTATGGGATGGTTTGTTTTTTCGATGCAAAGCAAAGTTGGCACGAGCAAGGCATGAATGAAGGTATATATTTATTTATTTTACTAACAAACTACAAACAAAGAAAGCAAACAAAAGGCGCGAGCGAGGGCGGAAGTAAAAAACTTGGCTATGAAACAAAAACTAGCAATATGGCATGACTATGGACAAAACAAAAACAAAACTCAATAACTGTGACATAAAAAACACACATGGCATAGACAGAATGATAAAACAGGCATGGCATGGCATGAAGGAAGTTGAGGTAAAGTCGCCAGGCTGACCACCTGGCAACTACAGGTTTAAATAAGACAGGTGATTAGTGCAAACAGGTGTGAGACATGAGGACAGGGACGTGACATGAGGACAAGGTAAAAACTAATGAGTTGCTATGGTAACAAAACAAAACAGGAAGTGCAAAAAAATGAACTGATTGTCCAAAAAAAAAATAAAAACATGACCAAAACAAAACATGATACCATAGACGTGACATTAGCACACTGACGGTGTGACAGTGGACCGTCACAAGACCGTAGTGCAGTCATGCGCCTGGAATTATCCAAAAAGCAATAAATGCATATTGCAAATAAAAAATTCATATAGTAGATATTTTATAATAATATATTTCCTAAAGGAAAAATAAATAAATAAATACAAAATAAAAAAAAGTGGCCAGCAGACAACAGAACATATCAATTAAACTTGTCTTACCTATTGGTACCTGTTTTTGTGTACTTAGGATCTGCATGAGTCCCAAAAATGTTGAATCAAATAATGGAGGCATGGAGGAGATATTTATAAAACAGTTTTTCCTTCCTTGATACTGTACATCCTCCAAACAAGCTGTTTGGAATTTCCTTAACTTGTGAAGTTTTTCTCAGTGGTGACATCAATAGATACCTCCATATATGGTAAGGTTTTACCCGAAGAGCTTTGCGAGAGTCCGCTATTGTAGTCCAACGTTGTAGTCAATATGTTCCTTCTTTTTCTCTATCCTCTTGTTGTGGGGCAGAGTGGCGCGTACATGCACATGCATACTCTGATTTTGCCATTTTTATTAGTAGTGTATTGATTTGATTTCTATGTGTCAGTAAGCTTGCTATGGAAGCACTTAAAACGACAACAAGGATGAGGCATGTTAATAACACCACCCAAAAAACAATGCGTGTGGAAGAGACAATGAGAAAGTGGCATAAGGATGGTCTGTAAAACATAATCTTTTCCAAATTTTGACCAAAGAACCACGATACATGTTATGTAGAACACAAGAAGGTGTTTTGAATGGAGAAAAATAAATTATACTATGACGCCTCGAAGTCAGCCAGCAGCTACAAATTCAGAAAAGTATATTGTTGACTAGACAATATGTAATATTTCTTAGTTCTGACATTTCAGATATGTTGACACAACAAAAGATTATCTGTCCAGCTGTTTTTGCAGCACGATCTTTCTCACAACTTTGTGTTTAACTTTGTCAGTTTGCACATGCTTTTTGGATGTGCTAAGTATCAGAGGTGTGGACTCGAGTCACATGACTTGGACTCGAGTCAGACTCGAGTCATGAATTTGATGACTTTAGACTCGACTAGACAAAATGTAAAAAGACTTGCAACTCGACTTAGACTTTAACATCAATGACTTGTGACTTAACTTGGACTTGAGCCTTTTGACTTGACATGACTTGCCACTTTCCCCAAAACCCAACGATTAAAAAGTTATTCAGGAGCGCTCCGTATCTTCCATTGTGTACGGAAGTGTGTGCGATGACAGCCTATGCGCTACCTGTCAGTACAACAGCCAATCAAATTACATCCACGTTGTTTTCGTCACGCAGCGTTCACCCAATCAACTTGCAGGAAAACCAACGGAGAAGAGCTTTCAAACAACAGAAGAATAAGTGAAGAAAATTATGCCATAAAGTGTTTCGTTCGGGTATTAAAACTACGACTTGGTCAACAAAACAGGAATTGCCGTATGCAAAACATGCGGTTGGAAGATTACAGACGGAGACGCATCAATTTACAACTTCGTTCGACATTTGAAGTTGCACAAAGAAGGGTACGTTTTGAATGTAAGCTAACGTTTATTGGCTGAGTAACGTGACTTTTATTTGCTGTGTAGTTAAATCAGTGAGGCTGTAAACTCACTGTTAACGTTATAACCATAGACATCTTATAAGGGTACGCAGCATCAAGCGCTACTGCCTATTGCCGCAAACGAGATGCGGGGCCGCCATCTTGGAGTGGTGATCCGCTCCACTCAGTGCACTTCATTTGGTAGGAACAATGAACTGTCAGCGCATTTAATTCATATTACCTCACTGAATACCAGTGATATTCACGCGCTTTTTTGTCATTCGTGTACCTATGATAAAGGACACATGTCTTGGCGTGTTCATAATTTGCTTAACAGAAATAGAATATTCTTTTATGCTATAAGTGACCAGACGTCTGAGATCAAAACTGGGAATATAATCCCAGAGAAGGGGAAAAAACAGTCAGCTATTTTGAAGTTGAAGGGGGCTATATAAATAAACATTGAAGAAACAATATGATTAGGTTATATATAAATGCGTATATCCTACATAAACAATGTATGAATACATTAGATATCTATATATTTTACGGACCTATAGACCAGAGGTTCTCAAATGGGGGTACTTGAAGGTATCCCAAGGGGTACATGATATTTTTTTAAATATTCTAAAAATAGCAACAATTCAAAATCCTTTACAAATATATTTATTGAAAAATACTCCAACAATATATGAAAGTAAATTCATAAAGTGTGAAAAGAAATGCAACAATGCAATATTCAGTGTTGACAGCTAGATTTTTTGTGGACATGTTCCATTAATATTGATGCTAAAGATTTCTTTTTTGTGAAGAAATGTTTAGAATGAAGTTGATCAATCCAGATGGATCTCTATTACAATCCCCAAAGAGGGCACTTTAAGTTGATGATTACTTCTATGTGTAGAAATCTGTATTTATAATTGAATCACTTGTTTATTTTTCAACAAGTTTTTAGTTATATTTACATCTTTTTTTTTCCAAATAGTTCAAGAAAGACCACTACAAATGTGCAATATTTTGCACTGTTATACAGTTTAATAAATCAGAAACAGATGACATAGTGCTGTATTTTACTTATTTATCTCTTTTTTCAACCAACAATGCTTTGCTCTGATTAGGGGGTACTTGAATTAAAAACATGTTCACAGGGGGTACATCACTAAAAAAAGGTTGAGAACCACTGATATAGACTTTATCTCTGTTGCTGCAACAGCAGAGAGTTTATTCTGTCTGTACACTTTGTATTGATATTTTCTATTACATTCTTCCTTTAAATGATCATGTTTACAGTGATTGAACATATATAAACACCTGAAAGTCTTTATTTCAGCTAAAACCACCAATCTGTTTCACTGGATTCAGAATAAAACACAATTCTGTTTTACTCAACAAAGTTAGTATTTGAATATTGTTATTTGAAGACTTATCTGTGGTTACAATAAAATGAGAATGCAACATAATCAATGGCGGCTGGTGAATTTTGTTTTAGGTGGGCCTGAAAGTTTGTAAACCAAATACCTGTAGGGGGGTCATCCTCCCCCAGAAGATTTCTTTGTGATTTTCACATACAAATATTGTAGTTGTTTGCTCCTGCTTAACTCTGTGGTAATATTCTTTTCACAAAATACAACCAATAGTATGTTAATATTAAATCTTACTTGTGAAAAGTAATCCTCCAATTCCTATTTTCAACAGTCCGCTCAATTGAGCAGGAAAACGCTGAATACCAGCCCAGCATCTTTGTTTTCTACCTGTCAACTGTCAGTTTAGGCTGCTTGCCGGCTCCTTATCACCACTTCAAGATGGCGGCCAAATTGCTTGCGTCACAGCAGTCAATTCTGTGTCTACTTATAAGATGTCTATGGTTATAACGTCATTGCAAACACGGCAATCTGTTGCGTCCACTGCAGTTTGCTACCTTATTCATACTTTTTGTCAAGTGATATTTTTTTTAAGCAGGGTTGCATGAGATACCTACACATAACGTTACGTTAGTGAATGTATCACACACAGTAACGTAACGTTAGACGGCGGTCAGCAGCACCGCATATTTTAGCCACCTACAAAAAGACAAACATAGTCAAATAAAGGTCAGTTAAAATGTATACTATATTAAGAATATGTGTACATATTCCATAGAGCCCTGACATCTAACAAGTACAGCACTGTTCATTGTTATGTTCATGTATTTGTTGTTTTTCATGTGTACGCACACATAAACACATACAGTATGAGATGAGATCAATGAGATAAGGTAACAACATGATATAAACTGCTGTGGGACTAGTTACAATGCAATATTCCATGGAAATACAATGTTAACACTTTTGTGCAAGTAAGTACAGTTGCACTTGTTTTTTCAAACGTGTTTATACTGTACAGGAATGAGGTAAATGTTTAGAATAACTGGTTAATAGTACTATTATGAAGTGCAATGTCATTACTGTTTTTTTTAAATAATAAATACAGCGTTTTAAAAGCATACACAATCTGTGTACATATATTAGTCTTTGGTTAAAAAGACTTGAAATGACTCGAAACCCAAAATGCAGGACTTGGGACTTGACTTGAGACTTTCCAGTATTGACTTTGGACTTGACTCGGACTTGCCTGTATTAACTCGGGACTTGACTCGAGACTTGAGGTCAAAGACTTGAGACTTACTTGTGACTTGCAAAACAATGACTTGGTCCCACCTCTGCTAAGTATACACGCAAAAGAGTGCCCACAGAAAATTTTCAGCCTTGATAAATCACATTGTGCGTGCTAAATAGTTATATTTGTATCTCCTCCCAGTATTGTGGGCATTCTAATGATCAGCATATATTCTGTATATTCATGAAAACACACACGCTAAATAGATTACATTAATTATTTTGCTCAATCAAAAGATGCAATCCTCTGCTCATGACCTCAGTAAATCAGCTTTGCTTTTACACGCAAACCTTCAGGACAGAAGGTTCTTAGTGTGTAAATGTATGGAAGAATTGGGTTGCTGGTCACATTTTTTTTGCGCTATTGTGAATTTCTCAATATCGAACAATCTTACAATAGTTATAAAGCAGAAGCTTAAAGTCTAATTTAAAAAAAATTGTTACAAAAAGCAAGTCAAAGACTTCCATGAATACAAAAATATCAAGGACCAAGGGTTCTCTACCCCCAATACGAGACCCACCCTTGATGGCGAGCGCCTGGCGGCCTGGTCACAGCCCGAAGAGGCAACATGGGTTCCCCTTCCATTGGGCTCCACACCCACATGAGGCGGCATAGAAGTCGGGTGCCCTGTGAGCTGGGCGGAAGCCAAAGGCAGGGCCTTTGACGGTCCGATCCTCGGGGACAGAAACTAGCTCTTGGGACATGGAATGTCATCTTGCTGAGGGTAAGGAATCCTGAACTGGTGCGCTAGGTAGAGAAGTTCCGGCTGGATCTCGTCGGTGTCACTTCAGCGCATACAGTAAGGGCTCTGGAACCAGTCTTCTCAATAGGGGCTGGGGTGGCATTATCTGTTTCCCCGCGGCTCAGAGCCTGCACAATTGAGTTTAATCCGGTGGACAAAAGGGTAAGTTCCCTCCGCCTCTGCGTGGGGGGGACGGGTCCAGATCGTTGTTTGTGCTTACTTACCAAACAGCAGTACCCGTCCTTTTTGGAGTCCCTAAAGGGAGTACTGGAGAGTGCTCCTCTGGTAATTCCCTTGTTCTACTGAGTGACTTCAACGCACACGTTCGCAACAACAGTGAGATCTGGAGAGAAAATATTGGGAGAAATAATGCCTCCCAATAGTGGTGTTTTCTTATTGGACTTTTGCGCTCGTCACAGGTTGTCCATAACAAACACCATGTTCAAACATAAGTGTCCATATCTGCACTCGGCTGCAGTTCAATTATCGACTTTGCGGTTGTATCATGAGGTTTCAGGTTTTGAACGCTCGGGTGAGCAGAAGGGCTGAGCTTTCAACCTGGTGGTGATTTGGCTCTGATGGTGGGGGGGAATGCTGTACAGACCTGGCAGGCCTGAACGTCCACCATGATGAGAAACTGCTGACAACGTCTGACAGTCTCCTATCAGAGAGTTGATCTCTTATTTCTGGGGATGAAGTTGCCAAGGTTGTTAAGAAGCTCCTCTGTGGCAGGACCGAGGGGTGGATGTGATCTGCCCGGACTTCCTTTTGGCTCTGAATGCTGTGGGGCTGTCATAGTTGACAAGACTCTGCAGTATTGTGTGAACAACGGGTACAGTGCCTCTGGATTGGCGGACTTGGGTATTGGTTCCTCTATTTAAAAAAGGGAACCGAAGGGTGTGTTACAATTATAGTGGGATCACATTCCTTAGCCTTCCCAGTAAGGTCTTGTCAGGTGTAACGGAGAGGAAGCTACGCCGAATAGTCGAACCTCGGATTCAGGAGGAGCAGTGTGGTTTTCGTCCTGTGGAACTGTGGACCTTGAGGGTGCATGGGAGTTTGCCCAACCAGTCTACATGTGTTTTCTGGACTTGGAGAAGGCATTCGACCGTGTCCCTCGTTAAAGTCCTTTGGAGAGTGTTCAGAGAGTATACGGTATCGGACCGCCAGAGCTTGGTCCGCATTGCCGGCAGTAAGTAGGACCCGTTTCCTGCGAGGGTTGGACTCCGCAAGGCTGCCCTTTGTCATTGATTCTGTTTACACCTTTTAAGGACAACATTTTTGGGTGCATTCAGGGCGTTGCGGGGATCTAGTTTGGTGGCTGCCTGCTGGCTTCATCTGGCCAGGATCTTCAGCTCTCACTGGATAGGTTCACAGCTTAGTGTGATGCGACGCCGATGAAAATCCGCACTTCCAAGTCCGAGTCCATGATTCTTGCCCGGAAAAGGGTGGAGTGCCATCTCTGGGTTGAGGAGGAGACCCTGCCCTAAGTGGAAGAGTTCAAGTACCTTGTGCACTTGTTCACGAGTGAGGGAAGAGTGGATGAAGTTAAGCGAATTATATATATTAGGGGTGGGCAAATTAATGCGTTAATTACGAGTTAACTCATCAATCTATCAACGCCGACAATTATTTTATCGCACATTTGCGTATGTTGTTTACTTGCTTTTATTTTGTTAACGCCTTTTCTTAACAAGATGGCGTCGCCCGGATGGGCTTCGGGGTCGCGGGGCTCTTGGTAAAGATACCGGACCATTCTGCAAATTTCATGGCTGGCTTACAGCGTGGTCACTCCGGGATCACTTACGACCGCCAGACAATTCTGGATGTGGATGGATCGGGCCGTTTTGGACTGAATGACGCGTGCTTGCTAGACCGGCTAGCTAGCATGGGAATTCTTTGCCGGCTACATCCAGCGGCCTGTGAAGCAGCGGAGTATATGTGTTGTCTGTCTATTTATGAATAATGCAAACGAGGCGTGTTGGCTGAGTTCTCAACATTTGCTTTCAGAGTGTGCATATCACAACATACAAGATGCCGTCATGGCGACACAACCTATACCGGGCTACCGCGCATACTCGTCACTCCTGTTGCATGCTGGGTAGGGTAGTTCTTTTTTTTCCTGGCTCATAACATCACAATATAGTACCATGTATATGACGCGTTCAGTTTATCAAAGCACCAAGCAAACAATCGGAAAATTCCCATCATATCAATTCCTAGATATGGTCATAATTATTATAAGTGCATTACGCATAATAAACACAACATTATTAATATTGCTACTACGGATAATTTTATAAAAAATTCCCTAAAACAGCCCACTACCTATAATATAGGTTTTTTAAACATAAGATCCCTGATCAAAAAAATGTTTCTGCTGTTACCTCAGAAATTGCCTGTTCAGATGTTATGATTGTGGCTCAGAGATTTGTATGTAGATTATATTTATTTTCCATAACAAACAGGATAACTTAAATACCCTGGCAGTGGCAATAAGCTTAAATGTTTTTATTTACATTTTTTGAGTTGATTTTCATAAAATATGCTATTTAACTGCTACCTGTTTAACAAGTACTGATTTAAATTGTGTTTGCACAACAAATGTTTTGGCGCTTTTGTCCATGTGGGAGAATATTCCAATAAAGGTGCACTACACACTACTTTTGAATTCATTATTGGGCTTTGCGTATCCAATGCAGTTAATCGCGATTAATCAGAGAAATAGTGCGATTAACTTTGATTAACATTTTTAATCGTTGCCCAGCCCTAATATATATATATATATATATATATATATGAGTTGGGAAATTGTGTTAGATGTAAATATGAACGGAATACAATGATTTGCAAATCCTTTTCAACCCTTATTCAATTGAATGCACTACAAAGACAAGATATTTGATGTTTAAACTTAGAATTTAATGGCTGCAACACGTGCCAAAGTATTTGGGAAAGGGCATCTTCACCACTCTGTTACATCACCTTTACTGTTAACAACACTCAATAAACATTTGGGAACTGAGGAAACTAATTGTTGAAGATTTAAAAGTGGAATTCTTTCCCATTCTTGTTTTATGTAGAGCTTCAGTCATTCAACAGTCCGGGGTCTCCGCTGTCGTATTTTACTCTTCATAATGCCCCACACATTTTCGATGGGAGACAGGTCTGGACTGCAGGAGGGCCAGGAAAGTACCCACATTCTTTTTTTTTTTTAAAGCCACGCTGTTGTAACAAGTGCTGAATGTGGCTTGGCATTGTCTTGCTGAAATAAGCCGGGGCGTCCATGAAAAAGACGGCGCTTAGATGGCAGGATATGTTGTTCCAAAACCTGTATGTACCTTTCAGCATGAATGGTGCCTTCACCGATGTGTAAGTTACCCATGCCTTGGGCCGTAATGCACCCCCATACCATCACAGATGCTGGTTTTTGAACTTTGCGTCGATAACAGTCTGGAGGGTTCATTTCCCTTTTGGTCCGGATGACACAATGTCGAATATTTCCCCAAAAATTTGAAATGTGGACTCGTCAGACCACGGAACACTTTTCCACTCTGCATCAGTCCATCTTAGATGATCTCGGGCCCAGAGAAGCCAGCGGCCTTTCTGGATGTTGTTGATACTGTAAATGGCTTTTGCTTTGCACAGTAGAGCTTTAACTTGCACTTACAGATGTAGCGACGAACCGTATTTAGTGACAGTGGTTTTCTGAAGTGTTCCTGAGCCCATGTGGTGATATCCTTTAGAGATTGATGTCGGTTTTTGATACAGTACCGTCTGAGGGATCGAAAGTCACGGTCATTCAATGTTGGTTTCCGGCCATGCCGCTTACGTGGAGTGATTTTTCCAGATTCGCTGAACTTTTTGATATTATGGACCGTAAATGTTGAAATCCCTAAATTTCTTGCAATTGCACTTTGAGAGTCGTTGTTCTTAAACTTTGACTATTTGCTCACGCAGTTGTGGACAAAGGTGTGTACCTTGCCCCATCCTTTCTTGTAAAAGACTGAGCATTTTTGGGAAGCTGTTTTTGTCAAGCCTGGACTGTGGTTATTTTTGCTTCTTTGATGCAAGGAGAATACGCGACGAGCCAGACGTGACTGTGAGTACATGGTTTATTTGGAATACTAAATACAAAAATAAACAAACTAAGGGCGCTCACAAAGAGGTACAAAACTTGGCTACAAAAATACAAACAGGAAAACAAAACAACTGCTCCATGGCATGAAAGACAATTAACTAAACTTAAACTTGCACTGTGGCAGAACTATGACTAACTAACACAAAAACACTTACTGTGACCGGTTCAAGGGGCATGGATAGCAAGGTAATCGAGGGTGCGTGAAGGCATGAGGCAGAATGCAAAAATCCCAGACTGATGGACAGAAAGAAAATGACTTAAGTAGTGGCTGTGATAATTAGGAACAGGTGCGGGACTGAGGGCAGGGGCGTGACTAGGAGGGTAAGGTGAAAATCAATGAGTTGTCATGATAACAAAAACAAACCAGGAAGTGAAAAAACGGAACAAGAGTCCAGAAAACAAAACATGATCAGACATAAAACCAGATTTACAGGCGTGACAGAGCCCCCCCTTTAAGGACAACATCCAGATGTCCCACAATGATCCAGAGTCATGGGAGGGCGCAAGGGGGACATGGTGGTGGATCGCCAAACCACGTGTCCCCGTATACAACGGGGCAGAGTCAGGTGGCGGCGACACGTGGAGGACCGAGGTGGGTGACCCGGGAACGGCCATATTTGTGGCCGACCCTCTTGGCGTGGCGGACGACCACGTAAAAACCACAACCGTGGCCGACGAGGAGGGCGAGGCGGGCGACCACGTACTGGCCAAAATTGTTGCCGACGAGGTCGGTATATTTGGCGTGGTGGACGCCCACGTAGTATCCACATCCGCGGCTGACAAGGCAGCGGACACGTCGTCAACGTGGCAGGCATTGGCGCTCGGCGTGGGCTTGGCGTTGGCGCGGGCTTGGCGTTGGCGCTCGGCGTGGGCTTGGCGTTGGCGCTCAGCGTTGGCGATTGACTTGGGCTTGGGCTTCGACGTGGAGCTGCCAATGGGGGTACTTGGCGACGTGGAGCTGCCACTGGGGGCACTTGGCGACGTGGAGCTGCCACTGGGGCCACCTGGCGACGTGGAGCTGCCAATGGGGGCACTTGGCGACGTGGAGCTGCCACTGGGGGCACTTGGCGACGTGGAGGTGCCACTGGCGGCACTTGGCTTCGTGGAGCTGCCACTGGCGGCACTTGGCTTCATGGAGCTGCCACTGGCGGCACTTGGCTTCGTGGAGCTGCCACTGGCGGCACTTGGCGACGTGGAGCTGCCACTGGCGGCAATTGGCTTCGTGGAGCTGCCACTGGCGGCACTTGGCGACGTGGAGCTGCCACTGGCGGCAATTGGCTTCGTGGAGCTGCCACTGGCGGCACTTGGCTTCGTGGAGCAGGCACATGTACTAGCCGTGGACGTCGACGTGGACTTTGATGTGGAGTTCGGCTTGGACCTTGACTTGGACGTGGACGTGGAGTTCGTTGTGGCCTTTGACTTGGACTTGGACGTGGACTTTGACTTGGACGTGAACTTGGACTTTGACTTGGACGTGGAGGTGAACTTGGACTTTGACGTGGACTTTGACATGGACGTGGACGTGGACGTGGACTTTGACGTGAACTTGGACTTTGACGTGGACTTTGACTTGGACGTGGACGTGGACGTGAACTTGGACGTGGACGTGCACTTGGAATTTGACTTGATCTTGGAGCTGGACGAGGTGGCCTTGCTGGAAGCTGCGGCTTAATCGGCCGAAAAACTGGAGGTAGGGGACGTGCTGGTTGCTGTGGCTTGGAACTGCACCGGGCAGAACCAACCCACAAGCTCCCAGCCCAAGACCCCCCCCCCCCAAGGAGTGGCCGAAATGAGTTTCCTTCGTCGGGTGGTGGGCTCTCCCTTAGAGATGGGCTGAGAAGCTCTGTCATTTGGGAGGAGATCAGAGTAAGGCCGCTGCTCCTCCACATTGAGAGGAGGCAGATGAGGTGGTTCCGGCATCGGGTCAGAATGCCACTCCCTGAACACCTCCCTGTGGAAGTGTTTAAGGTGCGCCAGACCGGTATGAGACCACATAAAAACCCAGGACATGGTTGACGGACTATGTCTCCCAGCTGGCCCGGGAACGCCTCAGGATCACCCAGAAAATGCTGGACAAAGTAGCTGGGGAGAGGGAAATCTGGGTTTCTCTGCTTAGGCTGCTGCCCCCCGTGACCCGATTTTGGATAAGCGGAAGAAGATGGATGGATGGATGTAACAATGAGGTAATTGACTTTGAAAGACACTGTCACATTGAGACAGCCAACTGCATGGTTGGATGGCGTTGGTTGACACAATATAATTTAATGGTAAAAAAACTTAACAAGCAAAATGGAAGAACTAAATGTGAACATTTGATTGTTTTGACAAGTTGACAAATACATGACTTAATGCATCTGAAAACTGACAAGTTAAAAAATATATGACTTTCTATATCTTAAAACAAAATGAACAAGGAAAATAAACAGCAAACACCATTTTTAGGTCAGCCTCCTTTATATGTGAATCACAACTTGTAAGCAACTATTCATTTTTTCATTTCATTGTTTAATTGTGTTACAGATCGAGCACAGGAACAACTGAGTAGGAAACTGCAATGAAACGGAAAGGGGGTAGAATTAAGTAAGCTCTGCTTCTTCCTACTCCTTTTTTAGACATGTTGTCATCCAAAATTCTAAATATGTGAGGTACCATATGGTATTGTATCTCTCTGCATGTTCGAAATATATATCCACCATGGCGTGAAGACGTGTTAGCCTCCAGCTCCTGCTACACTCTTCCTTTGACATGCACCCTACCTGAATTTCACGAGCATCTACTGCTGGTAACGTCTTTCTACCACTACAACTCACAAACAACACGCTTCCTGACTGACAATGCCTCCCAAATCCGTAAAATCACAAGAAAAGGCAGACGCCGATGCTACACCTGTTAGCAAATCCGAGCTGATTGCTATCTTATCGGACCACAGATCAACCCTGCTAAATGAGCTCAAAACATCCTTTTGTGAGGTGAATGAGAAGCTGGACGGACTTCAAGAGACGGTCAGCAATCATAACCACAGACTGACCTCTTTGGAGGAAAATGCCGAATCCGTACATCAGCGGTTGGAGCAAGTAGAGGCTGTTTGTGACATGCTGCAGGCCGACAACATGAAGCTAAAAGCTAAGCTAACAGACCTGGAGGGAAGGAACAGGCGGAGTAATGCCCGGCTCGTTGGCTTACCTGAAGGGATAGAAGGCCCGCAACCAACAATTTTTTTTTCCCATTTGCTGAAGGAAGTACTTGGCGAGGAAGTGTTCGCCTCTCCACCTGAGCTGGACCGCGCTCATCGTAGCCTGGCTCCCAAGCCGGGACACGGGGACAAGCCGCGACCTATCCTGCTTTCCTTTCACCGCTTCCAGAACAAAGACCTGCTGATTCAGGAGGCTAGAAAGAGGGGAACGCTGCACTTCCACGGGCATGCTTTCCGGGTGTACGAGGACTACTCTCCTGAGGTAGTCAATCAGCGGAGGGCCTACCGGACTGTGATGGCGTCTTTGTACCAGATGGGACTCAAACCCTCGCTTCTCTGCCCGGCCAAGCTCCGCATCACAAAGACGGACGGCATCCGCGTTTGGCTCGGATCAGTAGCCGAAGCTGACAGCTACATCCAGGCGTATAAAGACTCTCCATAACGATCCCATCAACAAACTGTGTTTGTGAGTCACAGTGAGTTTAAGACCTGAACTGTATGATCATATTATGTGTGTGTGTTTGTATGCACATGTTTCACTGGAGGTGGATACAAATGTGTCATTTGTACAAAGAAAAATAAACTACAACAAAATGGAATGTGAATTGAAAAATATCTTTACCAATATTGGTAATAAGGAAATTGAACGTAGAAGTACTGATAATATTTATAGTAGTGAATTGTGTAATAATTCTAATTATACCCAACTAGACTTTTATGACAATATCATTTATAACTGTAATTTAAATGAGTTTGGCAGTGATATAGATCCCGATTGCAATCTTTACAATAATATTACCAGAAACTGTGAGTACTACACAGATGAACAATTTAAATGTGTGAATACGGACAAATAATTTACTGTAATACACTTCAATAGCCGAAGCTTGTTTAAAAATATTGACAATATTACTGAATATTTGAGCCAGTTCAAAAAATTTAGTGTTGTTGCATTCTCAGAGACTTGGCTCGACGATAACAAGTGCTGTGAAATGAGATTGGATGGTTATGAATTATTCACCACAAACAGAGTTGAAAAAAGAGGAGGAGGAGTTGCACTTTTTGTAAATACAGATTTAAAATGTTGGAAGATTGACAGCAAATCTACTGCTATTGCTGGAGTATTTGAATGTATAACTGTAGAAATCGAAGTAGAAAAATAAAAAAAAATAAACGTCAGTTGTGTCTATAGAACACCTGGATCATGTCCGGATACATTCAATGAAAAACTTGATTATTTATTTAGTAAGTCAAATAAAATCCATATTGTGTGCGGTGATTTTAATATTAATCTTATGAGTCCCATGGACAGTACCAAAACAACAGATTTTATAACAGGATTGTACAGCAATAATTTATTTCCCCTTATAACAAAACCAACCCGAATAACCGTAGACTTTGCCACACTGATCGATAACATTTTCACCAATCAACCGAAGAATCAAATAACAGCAGGATTACTATTTAATGACATAAGTGATCATTTACCTGTATTCAGCATTTTCCACAATTTCTTTGATAGGAGAAAAGATAAAAAAACTGTCCAATATAGATTTATTAGACATCAAACACACGAAACTATGGCAGCATTCAAGTCTGAGTTATGTGCCCAAGACTGAAACTTTTCTTAATATTTTCATAAAGCTGTACGATAAGCACTGTCCAATTAAAAAACATGTCATTAAAGACAGCACCGTTAAAGACAAACCGTGGATCACAAGAGGAATACTGAAGTCTTGCAAAAAGAAAAATGATCTTTAC
Organism: Nerophis ophidion; assembly: GCF_033978795.1. NCBI lineage: Eukaryota > Metazoa > Chordata > Actinopteri > Syngnathiformes > Syngnathidae > Nerophis > Nerophis ophidion. Next base: position 31,551,953 of record NC_084619.1, read on the forward strand.
AGAAGACATTTAAAGTACAGAACCAAAGAAACTGAACACATTATAAAACGTACAAAAATAAGTTAACACAAATAATAAAGCACTGCAAGCGAACATATTATTGTAACCTATTAGAACAACATAAAAATAGCATCCAGGGTTTGTGGAAAGTTTTAAATGGTATCATTAAAAAAACAAAACATGACACATAAGGAACATCCTAGCTATTTTAACGAAAATAATCTAACTATAAATGACCCTAAAGGGATAACTGATGCTTTTAACAACTTTTTTGTAAATGTTGGACCTAATCTAGCAAATGAAATTGTACAACCTGAAAACAGTGCAAAATTTAATGAACAAACCATTCAAAACAATTTAGAATCATTTTTTATTTCCCCCGTTAATGAAAGTGAAATCAAAACAATTGTAAATTCTCAGGAAAACAAGAAGTCAACAGACTGCTGTGACTTGGACTTTTCTCTGATCAAGGAAGTTGTTGATTTTATAGCTGTTCCCTTCACTTATATTTGCAATATTTCTTTTATAAAAGGTGTCTTCCCAAAGAAAATGAAAACGGCAAAAGTCATTCCCATCTTCAAAAGTGGAGATAAGCATCGGTTCACAAACCATAGGCCTATTTCTTTACTCTCACAATTTTCAAAAGTCTTTGAAAAAATTATTTGTGTCAAGACTTGACAGTTTTATTGATAAGCATCACTTGCTAAGTGAACACCAATACGGTTTTCGATCCAACAGGTCCACTTCCATGGCAGTGCTGGAACTAGTTGAGGAGGTAACCACTGCAATTGATAAGAGGGAGTTTGCTGTTGGTGTTTTTATTGACCTGAGCAAGGCCTTTGACACCATTGATCACACATTACTTTTAAACAAAATGCAGAGGTATGGTGTCAGAGGTCTTGCTCATGATTGGTTGAAAAGTTATCTTGGTGGCAGAGTATGTGCATATGAACAATGTAGATTCAGACAAAAAGATCATAACACATGGAGTACCCCAAGGTTCTGTACTGGGACCAAAATTGTTTTTACTGTATATTAATTATATTTCTAAAATCCTTAAAAAACTCAACTGTATTCTTTTTGCTGATGATACAAGTCTGTACTGTTCTGGGCAAGACCTTGACCAACTCCTAGAGACTGTAGAGATCAAACTCCACATACTAAAGCAATGGTTTGATGCCAATAAAATATCAATCAACCTAAATAAAACTAAATATATAATTTTTGGAAATAGGAAAATTAACATACAGCGTCATATAAGAATTGATGATATGGAGATAGCAAGGGTGTATTCAATAACATTTTTGGGAATCTATATAGATGATAAATTAAATTGGAAACTGTACATAAATATACTTAAGACAAAGGTGGCAAAAAATATTGCTATGTTACATAAAATTAAAAACTCTGTGATTCAAAAGGCTCTTATCATGTTATATAATTCTTTCATACTCCCATATCTTAACTATTGTGTTGAAATCTGGGGAAACAATTACAAATCAAACATCAACTCCATATTTTTACTTCAAAAGAAAGCGATTAGAATTGTAACTTATGCGAATTATCATGACCATACCAATGCTCTGTTCATCCATCCATCCATCCATTTTCTACCGCTTATTCCCTTTTGGGGTCACGGGGGACGCTGGCGCCTACCTCAGCTACAATCGGGCGAAAGGCGGGGTACACCCTGGACAAGTCGCCACCTCATCGCAGGGCCAACACAGATAGACAGACAACATTCACACTCACATTCACACACTAGGGCCAATTTAGTGTTGCCAATCAACCTTTCCCCAGGTGCATGTCTTTGGAAGTGGGAGGAAGCCGGAGTACCCGGAGGGAACCCACGCATTCACGGGGAGAACATGCATACTCCACACAGAAATATCCCGAGCCTTGATTTGAACCCAGGACTGCAGGAACTTCGTATTGTGAGGCAGACGCACTAACCCCTCTGCCACCGTAAATTAAAAACATTAAAACTGCACGATCTTGTTGACCTCAATACTACTATTGTGGCTTTCAAAGCTGATAACCACATGCTGCCTGGGTGTTTACATGTGAGATTTAAACCCAGAGAGAATGCCTATGACCTCAGAGGTTCAGCTTTTTTTCAGAAAGCAAAAATAAGAACTAGCTTAAAAAGTAGATGTGTTTCTGTTAGAAGAGTTCAACTGTGGAACAGCTTGGATGATTCCTTAAAATGTTCCAGTTCCATTCACACATTTAAAAAACACTTTAAGACCAATGTCTTGAAAAAATATATCACTCTTGAATTAACATTGTAGTTAATACTATGATTAATGTTAATTAAAAATTAAACATGAGATATAAATAATAATAGAAGTACAATTGTTTGTATATATTGTATATATAATTAGTGCAAAGGTCTATATGTACACAGGGATATTTCACATGCCTGTACTGTGTATAAAATTGAACTACGTTAATGTTGTTTATAATGTTGTTTATAATGTGTATTTATAATAAGTTGTGCAAAGGACATTTTATAACTTTCGGAAGTTTATTTTGTACTTGAAATTGTTTATAGGGTTAGGTGCAATAAGTGTTTAACTTCAGCCTAAACTCTTTCGGTCTGTAACATTTTTTATTTTCAATCTATGAATGTACAACTTTTTATTTTCAATCTATGAATGTACAACTGTTTTTTTGCTTTGTTGACCATTGACCGAAGAACAATAAACTTGAAAACTTGAAATAATACCAAAACCATGACCATATGTGAAATGTATTTATATATGTGTGACAACCAACCCTGAAGAGAATATGATGACCATTACCAATATACATTTTTGCAGGCACCAAGGCTAACAAAAGTGTAACAACTAATTGCCAAGCTAAACAATAGCTTTTTTTTCTTCAAACTTTTTAAGGGTAGCAATCAGTTTGTTATAAAGCCATTTTGTAAAATTCTTGGAAAGACACGAAAAAAAAGCTGCATATTGAACATATGACAAGAATAACACATACATTAATCTCCATTTAAATTTAGTTGTCTTACTTTAGAGAAGACTATGTAGGTGAGCTCCTATTTTGAAAATCTCCATCCAACCATTTGAGAGACAAGGTTCTATGGTGTCAAGATATAACAAGCGTGACAACTCACCCCAATTTCCAGGGTCCCTTGAAAAACAGATTTATCCCATATTTAAAAACAAAAGTATGCGTCGTCCATTAAACAGAAAACAGATGCACTTGGTCCTGTATTACTGTGACAACAACAATAGTCTGTAAAATGTTAAATGATCCTATTAAAAACAAATGACCGCAGGCTTTTACCAATCCATAGTAGCATTTCTGATCGTTCATTATCTGACTTTCTGACATTCTGATGTATTCCCTTTACTTTAAAGGCCTACTGAAACCCACTACTACCCACCACACAGTCTGATAGTTTATATATCAATGATGAAATATTAACATTGCAACACATGCCAATACGGCCTTTTTAGTTTACTAAATTACAATTTTAAATTTCCTCTCTGAGCTGCTACCTTACCGTGGTAGAGGAGTTTGTGTGTCCCAATGATCCTAGGAGCTATGTTGTCTGGGGGCTTTCATGCCCCCTGGTAGGGTCTCCCAAGACAAACAGGTCCTGGGTGAGTGATCAGACAAAGAGCAGCTCAAAGACTTCTATGGAATTACAACAAAATGAACTCAGATTTCCCTCGCCCGGACGCGGGTCACCGGGGCCCCGCTCTGGAGCCAGGCCCGGAGTTGGGGCACGATGGCGAGCGCCTGGTGCCCGGGCCTGTTCCCATGGGGCCCGGCCGGGCACAGCCCGAAGAGGCAACGTGGGTCATCCCTCCAATGGGCTCACCACTCATAGGAGGGGCCATAGAGGTCGGGTGCATTGTGAGCTGGGCGGCAGCCGAAGGCAGGGCACTTGGCGGTCCGATCCTCGGCTACAGAAGCTAGCTCTTGGGACGTGGAACGTCACCTCACTGGGGGGGAAGGAGCCTGAGCTAGTCCGCGAGGTAGAGAAGTTCCGGCTGGATATAGTCGGACTCACCTCGACGCACAGCAAGGGCTCTGGAGCCAGTTCTCTCAAGAGGGACTGGACCCTCTTCCACTCTGGCGTTGCCGGCAGTGAGAGGCGACGGGCTGGGGTGGCAATTCTCGTTTCCCCCCGGCTCAAAGCCTGCACATTTGAGTTCAACCCAGTGGACGAGAGGGTAGCTTCCCTTCGCCTTCGGGTGGGGGGACGGGTCCTGACTGTTGTTTGTGCTTACGCACCAAACAGCAGTTCAGAATACCCACCCTGTTTGGGTACACTCGAGGGAGTACTGGAAAGTGCTCCCCCGGGTGATTCCCTTGTCCTACTGGGGGATTTCAACGCTCATGTTGGCAACGACAGTGAAACCTGGAGAGGCGTGATTGGGAAGAATGGTCGCCCGGATCTAAACACAAGTGGTGTTTTGTTATTGGACTTTTGTGCTCGTCACGGATTGTCCATAACAAACACCATGTTCAAACATAAGGGTGTCCATATGTGCACTTGGCACCAGGACACCCTAGGCCGCAGTTCCATGATCGACTTTGTAGTTGTGTCATCGGATTTGCGGCCTTATGTTTTGGACACTCGGGTGGAGAGAGGGGCAGAGCTTTCTACCGATCACCACCTGGTGGTGAGTTGGCTGCGATGGTGTGGGAGGGTGCCGGACAGACCTGGCAGGCCCAAACGCATTGTGAGGGTCTGCTGGGAACGTCTGGCAGAGTCTCCTGTCAGACAGAGTTTCAATTCACACCTCCGGGAGAACTTTGAACATGTCACGAGGGAGGTGCGGGACATTTAGCCCGAGTGGACCATGTTCCGAACCTCTATTGTCGAGGCGGCTGATTGGAGCTGTGGCCGCAAGGTTGTCGGTGCCTGTCGTGGCGGTAATCCCAGAACCCGTTGGTGGACACCACCAGTGAGGGATGCCGTCAAGCTGAAGAAGGAGTCCTATCGGGTTCTTTTGGCTCATAGGACTCCGGAGGTAGTGGACGGGTACCGACGGGCCAAGCGGTGTGCAGCTTTAGCGGTCGCGGAGGCAAAAACTCGGACATGGGAAGAGTTCGGGGAAGCCATGGAAAAGGACTTCCGGACGGCTTCGAGGCGATTCTGGACCACCATACGCCGCCTCAGGAAGGGGAAGCAGTGCACTATCAACACCGTGTATGGTGCGGATGGTGTTCTGCTGACTTCGACTGCGGATGTTGTGGATAGGTGGAGTGAATACTTCGAAGACCTCCTCAATCCCACCAACATGTCTTCCTTTGAGGAAGCGGTGCCTGGGGAATCTGTGGTGGACTCTCCTATTTCTGGGGCTGAGGTCGCTGAGGTAGTTAAAAAGCTCCTCGGCGGCAAGGCCCCGGGGGTAGATGAGATCCGCCCGGATCCTTAAGGCTCTGGATGCTGTGGGGCTGTCTTGGTTGACAAGACTCTGCAGCATCGCGTGGACATCGGGGGCAGTACCTCTGGATTGGCAGACCGGGGTGGTGGTCCCTCTCTTTAAGAAGGGGGACCGGAGGGTGTGTTCCAACTATCGTGGGATCACACTCCTCAGCCTTCCCGGTAAGGTTTATTCAGGTGTACTGGAGAGGAGGCTTCGCCGGATAGTTGAACCTCGGATTCAGGAGGAACAGTGTGGTTTTCGTCCTGGTCGTGGAACTGTGGACCAGCTCTATACTCTCGGCAGGGTTTCTGAGGGTGCATGGGAGTTTGCCCAACCAGTCTACATGTGCTTTGTGGACTTGGAGAAGGCATTCGACCGTGTCCCTCGGGAAGTCCTGTGGGGAGTGCTCAGAGAGTATGGGGTACCGGACTGTCTTATTGTGGCAGTCCGCTCCCTGTATGATCAGTGTCAGAGCTTGGTCCGCATTGCTGGCAGTAAGTCGGACACGTTTCCAGTGAGGGTAGGACTCCGCCAAGGCTGTCCTTTGTCACCGATTCTGTTCATAACTTTTATGGACAGAATTTCTAGGCGCAGCCAAGGCGTTGACGGGATCCGGTTTGGTGGCCACGGGATTAGGTCTGTGCTTTTTGCAGATGATGTAGTCCTGATGGCTTCATCTGGCCGAGATCTTCAGCTCTCACTGGATCGGTTCACAGCCGAGTGTGAAGCGACCGGAATGAGAATCAGCACCTCCAAGTCCGAGTCCATGGTTCTCGCCCGGAAAAGGGTGGAGTGCCATCTCCGGGTTGGGGAGGAGACCCTGCCCCAAGTGGAGGAGTTCAAGTACCTAGGAGTCTTGTTCACGAGTGGGGGAAGAGTGGATCGTGAGATCGACAGCGGATCGGTGCGGCGTCTTCAGTAATGCGGACGTTGTATCGATCCGTTGTGGTGAAGAAGGAGCTGAGCCTGAAGGCAAAGCTCTCAATTTACCGGTCGATCTACGTTCCCATCCTCACCTATGGTCATGAGCTTTGGGTCATGACCGAAAAGATAAGATCACGGGTACAAGCGGCCGAAATGGGTTTCCTCCGCCGGGTGGCGGGGCTCTCCCTTAGAGATAGGGTGAGAAGCTCTGCCATCCGGGAGGAGCTCAACGTAAAGCCGCTGCTCCTCCACATCGAGAGGAGCCAGATGAGGTGGCTCGGGCATCTGGTTAGGATGCCACCCGAACGCCTCCCTAGGGATGTGTTTAGGGCACGTCCAGCTGGTAGTAGGCCACGGGGAAAACCCAGGACACTTTGGGAAGACTATGTCTCCCGGCTGGCCTGGGAACGCCTCGGGATCCCCCGGGAAGAGCTAGACGAAGTGGCTGGAGATAGGGAAGTCTGGGCTTCCCTGCTTAGGCTGCTGCCCCCGCGACCCGACCTCGGATAAGCGGAAGGTAATGGATGGAATTTCCCAGGAGTTTCGTCTTGGAAACGTCGTGTAATGATGATGTGTACGCAGGACGTCACACGTTTTTAGGAAGTATGAGAGCTACGCACACACACACAGGTAAAAGTCGTCTGCTTTAACGGCATAATTACACAGTATTTTGGAGATCCGTGTTACTGAATCTTTTGCAATTTGTTCAATTAATATTGGTACAGTAGAAAGATGGAGTTGGGAAGCTTTAGCCTTTAGCCACACAAACACACGGTGATTCCTTGTTTAAAATTCCGGAGCTGAAACTTTACTATGGATCAGAGTGCGGTCAAGCAGACATGGATCCCAACTGAATGTCAACCAGCAGGTTTCGGTGAGAAAATTGTGGTTAAAAAGTCGCCACTTACCGGATTTCAGCTGAGCTTGTGTCGTCTTTACAGCTGCCATCGACACCCGTGAAACATGGCATCAAGACACCCGTGGACAAACCCCTCCGACTATCAGGTAATATTAAACTCACTAAAACACTAGCAACACAATAGAAAAATAAGGATTTCCCAGAATTATCTTAGTAAATGTGTTTAAAAACATCGGAATACGTCCCAATGCTATCGCGTATTTTTTTTTTAACTCGTTTTTTTTTTTTTTCTAGTCCGTTGCTATCAATGACCTCAAACACGAATCTTTTATCCTCGCTCAAATTAATGGGGAAATTGTCGTTTTCTCGGTCCGAATAACTGTTTTGTTGGAGGCTCCCATTAAAATCAATGTGAATATGTGAGGAGCCCCCACACTTGCGACGTCATCGTCTGCGACTTACGGTAAAGGCGAGGCTTTTCAGGAAGTACCAAAAGTGGCGAACTTTATCGTTGATTTTCTCTACTAAATCCTTTCATCAAAAATATGGCAATATTGCTAAATGATCAAGTATGACACCTAGAATGGACCTACTATTCCCGTTTAAATAAGAAAATCTCATTTCATTAGGCCTTTAATTGTCAGTCTGCCTCAGGTTAGAGGCAGTGAACTAGCTAGCTACAGTTAACCAAACTTGTTTTTGGTTTTCAGATGCCAATTGTGACTTTATTTTTTACATTACATTTAATCATTAAAAAAAAGAAGTAATGGAATTAGTTCCAAACTCGTTTTTGTTAGAAGCTACTAGTGCCAACCACATCCAAAAATGTGCTTATTTAACAATAGCATTAATGCTAGCTGACTTTTTTAAAGTGTAATTTAAAAAAAACTCTGCTCTGTCATTATAATATATATTTGTTGTTGTCTGTCAAATATGTTTAGTTAACATTAACACATAATAGATGATCGTTTAATTTATACTGTTTTAAGTTAGAGAAAGATTTATTTTCATTTTGTTGAGTTAAGCAGAGAACATTTCTATGTAATAAAGTTATCACTTGTTTTTGCACACAATAAACATTGAACAATTAATTTCCCATTTATTATGACAAAACATGCATCTAATTAAATTCAAGTTTAAGTGAATTAGTAAAAAATTGTTTCACACAAATTTATAACGATTGTCTAAATAACCGCTTTGAGGCCATATGGTGTAAAACAGTAAATGTACAATATGCACAAGGAGACACCACTCAATGCGACTTGAATTTCCCACCCAAAGTTGTGTGGTGTTTCATTCCTTTTTCTTTTCTTAACATCATCTTGATCCCAGAAAAAAAAAAAAAAATCAAAACGTTGCACCGGTTGTTTGTATGTGTTCCATCAAAAATGGCAAAGAATGGTCCTCTGCAAAAAGGCAAAATATGAGACAATTATAACGATGTATCATATATTTACTGCATCTGTGCACATTTCCCAATGAATATTCCACAGGACAAGCAAGAAGAATTTGCAGAAAGAAGTACAGCAAAGACATCAACGCTGTTTCAAAAGTACACAATAAGAAGCTTGAAAGTCCAATCCCTTTTTCTGCTTTTAACAGCATTGTCCACCAAAGAGGAAACAAATAATTCTATAAGGTAAAAAAGATGCCATTCACTTCCTTGAGCAGCCACAACAGATCACCCCAGTGTTGTGGCTGAGCATTTTATACACTTCTTGTGTTCACATGACTGGCAAAATAAGTCACAGTTCACAGGATAAATGCTGGATTTGTTTGGGTTTTTTCAGCCATGAAGACACAAGCGTAACAATAGGCAGTAGAGTGATACTGTACACACACGCCTCAATAATCATCACTTTTATGTCTCGGTGCTCACAGCCTGATAGCATATAAATATCTACAAACCCTAGGCAATGGTGGAATCACCAGACTTTGGGGATGTTCATTTACACAACTTTAGTCTTTTCAAATGGCAACTTTCTGTCTTTATAGAGGACCCCCCCCCCCCCCCACACACACACACACACACACTTATTATTCACAATCCTTATGTAAGACAAGAATACATGTCTTTTTACCACTTTCTTACTGTACAATGTCTGCTCCCACTAGGAGGCCGACTGTTAGGATGTTCATATATTCCAGTTTAGATTCATAATCCTTGCAGAGGTAGAACCAGGGGTCATTTTGTGTCTTGTGTGGCCATTTCTGGGTCTAAGTTGGCTGTTAAAGTTTACCAACTTCTCAGTTGATGTCCACATAATTTTACTCTCAAGGTGAGAGGCATGATTTTTAATCTAAAATAAACTTTCACAAGCTCAGAGATGAGTGTCACACCGTGGTGAGGGAAGTCCTGTTATGGGGTTGTCTGGCAAACTTCCTGTCTTATTTTGAAAATTCTAATCCTCCTCTCATTTCAGGCCACTGGCTCTTCCTCCTGTGTCACTGGTCTGATGTCTCTCCTGATTGTGCCCACTTGTTTCACCCTCCCTCATGTGTATATAGTCCTCGTCTTCCCCTGTCTTGTTGCCAGAGTTTATTGTCACATCACGTCACGTACCTCCAGCCGTCTTCCACAGTCTTGTTAAGTATTGCCTCGCCTTATTCCTTGATTTCTTTGTACCCTCTGAGAAAGAGTGATTATGTTTTGCTGAAGCTTGTTGGTCAGTTTTTTGTGCGAATTTCATAGTGCTTTGCTTTCCTTTTTTCCTCCTCTTGGAGCACTTTAATTTGTTGCAGAGGTGGGACCAAGTTATTGTTTGGCAAGTCACAAGTAAGTCTCAAGTCTTTGCTCTCGAGTCTCGAGTCAAGTCCCAAGTCAAGACAGGCTAGTCCCGAGTCAAGTCCAAAGTCAAGACTGGAAAGTCTCAAGTCAAGTCCCAAGTCCTGCATTTTGAGTTTCGAGTCATTTCAAGTCCTTTTAACCACAGACTAATACATTTACACAGATTGTGTATGCTTTTAAAACGCTGTATGTATTTACAGTAAAATAAAAAAAATCGTACTGACATTGCAATTCATAATAGCACTATTAACCAGTTATTTTAAACATTTAACTCATTCCTTTACAGAATGAACACATTTGAAAAAACAAGTGCAACTGTACTTATTTGCACAAAGGTGTTAACATTGTACTTCCATGGCATATAGCATTGGAACTAGTTCCACAGCAGTTTCTATCCTGTTCTTACCCTATCTCATTGATCTCATCTCATACTGTAAGTGTTTATGTGTGCGTACACATGAAAAACATAACAAATACATGAAAATAACAAGGAACAGAGTTGTACTTTTTAGAATTCACGGCCCTATGGAAAATTAACCAGCCGCTACTGATTATGATGCATTCTCATTTTAGGCAAAGTATAAGACAATACTTTCTTAAAAGTATAACTGTAACCAGGAATAAGTCTTCAAGTAACGATATTCAAATACTAACTTTGTTGGGTAAGACAGAATTTGCTTTTATTCTGAATCCAGTGAAACAGACTTGTGGTTTTAGCTGATATAAAGACTTTCAGGTGATTATATACGTTTATGTTTAAGTTGGCAGACACTTTTATCCAAAGCAACATACATGAAAAATACATATAAAACAATCACTGTAAACATGATAATTTAAGGGAAGAATGTAATACAAAATATTAATACAAAGTGTCAAGACAGAATAAACTCTCTGCTGTTGCAGAAACAAATATAGCATATAAGAATATTCTATTACTGTTAAGCAAACTATGAACACGGCAAAAAATTTGTCCTTTATCATAGTTACACGTATGACAAAAAAGCGCATGAATATCAGTGGTATTCAGTGAGGTAAAATGAATAAAATGCGCCGACAGTTCATTGCTCCTGCCAAATGAATTGCACTGAGTGGAGGGGATCACCACTCCAAGATGGCGGCCGCACGTCTCGTCTCGTCTCGTCAGCGCCAGTAAGTAATAGTGGTCGATGCTGCGTCTACTTATAAGATGTCTATGGTTATAACGTTAGTAGTGAGTTTACAGCCTCACTGATTTAACTAAACAGCAAATAAAAGTTACGTTACTCGGCCAATAAACGTTAGCTTACATTCAAAACTTACCCTTCTTTGTGCATCTTCAAATGTCGAACGAAGTTGGAAGTTGTTGCGTCTCTGTCTGTAATATTCGAACGAACCCCATGCTTTGCATACGGCAATTCGTTTTTTGTTGACCAAGTCGTAGTTTTTATACCCGAACAAAACAATTTTTGGCATAATTTTTCCTCACTGGCGTGTTGTTTGAGAGCTCTTCGTTGATTTTCATGCAATTTGATTGGCTGAATACTGTGTGACGAAAATAACATGGATGTAAGTTGATTGGCTGTTGTTCTGACAGGTAGCGCGCACACTGTCATCGCACACACGGACAGATACGGAGCGCTCCTGAATAACTTTTTAATCATTGGGTTTTGGGGAAAGTAGCAAGTCATGTCAAGTCAAAAGGCTCAAGTCCAAGTCAATTCACAAGTCATGGATGTTAAAGTCTAAGTCGAGTTGCAAGTCTTTTTAAATGTTGTCAAGTCGAGTCTAAAGTCATCAAATTCATGACTCGAGTCTGACTTGAGTCCAAGTCATGTGACTCGAGTCCACACCTCTGGTTTGTAGTTCTCCTAGCTTTTATAGCGTAATTTGTGTTTATGGCTTCTTGTCTCCTTTTATGCATGAGCGATTTTCCTTTTGTGTAGTTTATAATGGATTCTTGTTTTTTGTTATTAGATCAGTTTAGAAGTTTGCTAGTGCCTTTTTCCTCCCTTCCATTTCATGTAAGCTGCTTTTCTACCCAATCATGGCACCCACCTGTTCCCAATTAGCCTGCACACCTGTGGGATGTCCCAAATAAGTGTTTGATGAGCATTTGTCAACTTTATCAGTATTTATTGCCAACTTTCCCAAATTCTTTGTCACGTGTTGCTGGCATCAAATTCTAAAGTTAATGATTATTTGCAAACAAAAAAATGTTTATCAGTTTTAACATCAAATATGTTGTCTTTGTAGCATATTCAACTGAATACGGGTTGAAAATGATTTGCAAATCATTGTATTCCGTTTATATTTACATCTAACACAATTTCCCAACTCATATGGAAACAGGGTTTGTATTTCTTGCAGTGGCGGGCCGTGAGTTTTCCAACTAGGCCTTCAGTGTTTCCCTCTCAAAATACCATAATTTATGTCGCCAAATGACCATTGCTGGATAAATACTACACAGAAACACATTTACAGGTCAATGTACCACATCAACTGTGTACAAAACGGGTTATTTTCTGGCGTATTTAAAAATCCATAAACCTGCATCAGCAATTAAAACATATCGTATGTGGTACTGTCAAAATAAAATTGCAAAAAAACCCATTAAACATGAAAAAATTAAGAAATACAATATTTGAACTCACAGTTTGTGGAATCCATTTGACGCCGTATAAATATTTCCCCATTTCATCGCCGGGACAGCTGAGCTAGCTTCCGGGGTTGGCAGACATAGTCTCTCAAGATGTAGTTTCTCTTTAAATATTTTTGGGGAAAATGGCCTTGCAAATATATGTGTTGTCTTGTCTAATCATAAAATATGCAGACAAGGCATGTTGACTGACTTCTTAAAGTTTACTCCACAGCGTGCTCATCAAAAACATGCCCTCTGTCGACATGTCTACTTTCTACAACCGAAACAGGGCTGCTGTGGCATGCTGGGTAATGGGCTTCTTACATTAGCTAGCTCATAACATCACAATATATATCTGCCTTCGGCCATCTAGAAGGACTTACTGACAACAACCCGTGATCTGATTGGCTATTGCAATTGTCTTTCACTGTGTGTCCCCGTTCACTTACAGTGCATAGACGCTAGCATTGCTGAATCTGAAGGTTTCTGGCAGATTTGGTACAGCACGGCAACATAAACTAGCTGAATTCTGATTGGATAAAAACTCTATAAACTAAAAACAACAATGCTGGAAGGAACATAGTATGACATGAAGAGAATATAAATACTTTCAGATATTTAGGGAAAGTAAATTAAAAATTATTTAAATCTTTAATTATGATCATGATTTCGGATTATGTTAGGCCAGCAGAGAAGGCTTTGCTGGCCCTAATGGCCCACCAGTAATTTCTTGTAGTAGACGGCTAACAATGTAGCTATTTGGGATTAGAGCTACTGTATTTCGCATTTAGAGCGGTTCTGATTTTCTTATATTTCCCACAATGCACGTTGGCCATATTAAAGGGCTTCGGTTGCATTATTACTGATTATTTAACTTGTGATACCCATAATTCCAATGACCTGTGTGATCGTCAACTGCCACAATCGAGGTGGGAGAGATATTACAAGCATGTATTGCATTCCTAAGTGTATTTGTAGCCAATTGGAAGAAAAGAAAAGTGAATGTCAAAGACAAGCATGGATTGCTGAAATCAACTGAGATGTAACGTGTTTGGACGACTTCGTGTTTGTTCGGATCATTTCATTACAGGTAATTAGGAACATTTTGTAAGTAAAAATGTATCTAAAATAAATAACATCCCCACTTTGCATTAACTTGGTTGAAGAACTGTGATAGTAGTTGTACTGATAAAAATAGTACTCACTTCTCTCCATTGGACTGTAGCCTCCACATATAAAAAAAAGTGACATGATAACAACAATCTTGTCTTATAGTCACAGAGCGCTGAGATAAAGTTAGATTAGTTCTTGGTTATTATCCAGGATGACAAATTTGGGTCAAATAATTTCTGAGTATCCGTTACTTGATGACACAATGTCCACTTTGTTTATACATATCAACACGAACATGTTAGGAGAGAGGGGGGTTGCAATTTACTGCAGGGTTTTGTTCCCCCAGGATGCAGGTGGACCACTTCGGACAAGACGTGAAGGTAGGAACATGATTTATTCTTTCAAAAATCACAGAAGTACCAAAAACAGAAAACAAGCAGAAGGAGCAATGTGCCGATCGCACTGGAAGCTAAGGCTACCACATAGCATAGACTAGGAGACAAGAAATTCTCACGTAACAGTTTGCGTATAGCAAACAATGAATCCAAGCCAACTGACCGGCAAAGGCAGGCTTAAATAATGCCTTGTGGGATACTTTTGCCAAATATCCGAAGCCCTAAAGTGCCCAAAAAAACATCCAGAAATCTCTAAAAACTTTTGTTTCAGCCTACACGCTGAAAGTATATACTGTATGTAATGTAGTGCCTGACAAATTCCTAATAACATGTAATATTTACATATTTTGCTCATTTTAGGCATTACGGCAGCGCATTACATTTCACAGACGCACCACAATCATGGCAGACTTCATGAGAGCCAACAGCCACTACTTTGGGACAAATGACAATCCAGAACCTTATATTTTTGAGCCTGAACATACAGAGGATGAGCAACAAATTTAAGAAGCTGAGTGATAAGCAAATCTGACTAGAAAATGGATTATACTTGTAATGGATTATACTTACATCCATTGCTTTCGGTCTCCACTAGAGGAGGGGGGGGGGGGGGGGGGGGTGTTGCCCACATATGTGATCCTCTCCAAGGTTTCTCATAGTCATTGTCACTGACGTCCCACTGGTGTGAGTTTTTCCTTGCCCTTATGTGGGGTCTGTATCGCGGATGTTGTTGTGGCTTGTCCAGCCCTTTGAGACACTTCTGATTTAGGGCTATATAAATAAACATTGATTGAGCGATGATTGGTATAGCGCTTTTCTACCTTCAAGGTACAAGCGCTTTGACACTATTTCTACATTCACCCATTCACACACACATTCACACACTGATGGCGGAAGTTGCCATGCAAGGCACTAACCTAGTCAGTGGCCTAGTGATTAGGATGCCCGCCTTGAAATCGGTAGATTGTGAGTTCAAACCCTGGCCGAGTCATACCAAAGGCTATAAAAATGGGACCCATTGCCTCCCTGCTTGGCACTTAGCGTCAAGGGTTGGAATTGGGGGTTAAATCACCAAAAATGATTCCCGGGCATGGCACTGCTGCTGCTCACTGCTCACCTCACATCCCAGGGGGTGAACAAGGGAATGGGTCAAATGCAGAGGACAAATTTAACCACACTTAGTGTGTTTGTGACAATCATTGGTACTTTAACTGACCCATCAGAAACAAAGGTGAAGTGTCTTGCTTAAGGACACAACGGACCTGACTAGAATGACAGATCAAACCAGGAACCCTTAAATTGCTGGCCCGGCTGCGCTACAACCATGAAGAAACACAAACTAGTGGTGCGCAATACCACTGATTTTCTTTCTGATTTTATACCGAGTAAAATTCAACCTGGTATCAGCGATACCGATTCGATACGTTGTGCCAAAATACCTAGTGTGTCTTTGTTTAGTGTATTGTTTAGTGTATATACAATCGTAGAGTCGGACCAACTTGCTGAACTAGTATATTAGTATGACTGAAAAAGTTATTCATGACTTTAAAAGTGGTCACACTTCACTTACTTTTCCAACACTGTTTTTCAACTTTCCGTCTCAGCGATGGTTTATCGTTGTTTTTCTGTGGTGTTCGCATTTGTTGTGACTTTCCTCTGCTACTGTAACTGTTTATTAAAATGACAGAAGTCACAGGTCAAACCATGACTCATTTAACCTAAAAATATTGTGTTGCATTTAATTTTGTTATATTAACTTATTTTGTATTTGTATTATTTCTGTGCCAAAAGTAGCAGTAAAAGTAGCAGGTACATGTCCTGGTATTTCAACCAGAAAATAAGTTGGTTGCACTTTATTCTTGACATTAATATTGTATTATTTTATGTTGAAAATCAGCAACATGTACACTGGATTTACAGTAGCATGTAAATTCACTGTTTAAATGTTGGTTATTTGTATTGAAATCATTTTGAATGTTAAACATGTGAGAATAAAGTTGCCAGAGTTAGTTTGTGACGAACCCCAAGATGCAGAGATGGAGGCAGGCATTGAATGGGATAACATTATTTAATTCAAACTAAACAAGAACAAACAAAAGGGGTACAACAAAAAGCGGGCACGAGCAGATAACAAACACAAGCAGCTTAGCATGGAAGCTAGCAAAAACAAAAGGCTTAGC